>NW_015394662.1:4532-7344 GCF_001527695.2 Protobothrops mucrosquamatus
ATACTATATACAACATATGTATAGACTTAAAAAAGCTTAAAAAGGGATCTTTGTCTTCTGGGTCTTTCTGTCAGAGCTGAAGAAGTCCAAACTCAATATCTAAGAAGTGGGTGTAAAAGAATGTAGACCTGCCCTTGGGATGGAGGAAGGGACTCTTGAAGGATGTGAAAAGATAACTCAGCCTGGAGAAAGAAAGAAAAAAGGTAGAAAGAAGCTCAAGATGACTTCACCTTGATTTTGATCGGTACAAGACGAGGTCGAGAGAAACTTGGGCTGGCTTTTAAGATCCTGTTATTCTGAGGAACCCGCTTGAAATCCTCATTGCTTCTGTTCCCAGATCTACCTCAACATCTGACAGCGGGCTCTGTGGACCATTCCCAGGTTTTTCAGTCTCAGTTCCTGGGCTCATGTCTTCCAACAAGCCTTAAAGCAGTGGCTTTGATTTTGACAGAGCGCCCTGTGTTAACAGAGCCTTTGGGATTGCAAGCCACCATTTATATCTTAGGATCAACAAACCATATACACCCAGAATTAATTCCCAGCAAGAAAGAAAAAAAAAACACCTTTCTTGGTCTACATCAAAAGTTGGCTGTGGCTCAAAACATGCCCTGGGATAACACAGTAGCAAGACATTTCTGTCCTTCTACTAAAAAGTACATTCTTGTAAGCATCCATGAAATTGGCAAATGTTGAAATGAACTTTAATAATAATAATAATAATAATAATAATAATAATAATAATAATAATAATAATAATAATAATAATAATAATAATAATAATAATAATAATGATGATAAAGTTGGAAGGGACCTTGGAGGTCATCTAGTCCAACCTCCTGCTCAGGCAGGAAACCCTATACCATTTCGGACAAATGGCTGTCCAGTTTCTTCTTAAAAACTTCCAGTGTTGGCGCATTCACCGCTTCTGGAGGCAGGTTGTTCCACTGGTTAATTGTTCTCACTGTCAGGAAGTTTCTCCTTAGTTCCAGGTTGCTTCTCTCCTTGATGAGTTTCCACCCGTTGCTTCTTGTCCTGCCCTCAGGCGCTTTGGAGAATAGCTTGACTCCCTCTTCTTTGGGGCAGACCCTGAGATACTAGAACTCTGCTATCATGTCCCCCCTCGTCCTTCTCTTCATTAAACTAGACATCCACAATTCCATCAACCTTTCCTTATATGTTTTAGCCTCCAGTCCCCTAATCATCTTTGTTGTGGCTTTTTTTTTTTAAAAAAAAGAAAGATACACACTACTAATTATTCAGCCTGAATTGTGACGGATCTGGGTTAGCACTTGTTGGTCTAATCTTAGCGGTGTTGTTGAGTTTTACTTTGAACTCTTTCTAATTTTCGGCTAGAAGGACCTTCTGGACCCACTCGCTGCAAAATGACATTTCAGTTTCACGTGAGGCCGAGCGCCTCTTCCCGCCAGGAAATAAAAGTTTCTCTGCAGATTTTGGAAACTATCAAATCCGCAACCTCCCGGCCCAAATAATTTAGGAGAATTGCCTGTGTAAACAGACAATTAAAAGCAATTTTCCCAGCCTCCTGATTATGTTGATTTTTTGAGTTTTGGCACACACCTGGCTTTTTCCGGCTCATGTGATTCCATCGCTTGAGTGATAAACAACTGTGTCCCCACGCATAATGTGACAGATTCAAATAAAAATGACAAGCATGACAAAAAAAACAAGATAGCACCAGGAAGCTCTGGTTATTAAATATCTGGAGGGTGGGGCAGAAGGAGGTAATTATTTCTCCTCTTTTCACTTTCCGAGAATCAAATCTTCTACAAACCCAGGGAAAGTTTTTGTCAACTTGGTGAACTAGGAGAAAACAGTCTCTCCTTTACCTCAATTTACAACTATTCATTTAGCTTAAGTATATTTATTTTGTTTTAATCACAAAGGGTAAAAATAGAATTTTTGTTTTATCAAAAAAGGTAAAATACACAACAGAGGAAGAAAGAAACAAAGCAAAACAAAAGCATATGTCCAGCACTAATGACAACAAAAAAGGAAAAAAATAGAATAGAATAGAATAGAATAGAATAGAATAGAATAGAATAGAACTGGAAGGGACCTTGGAGGTCTTCTAGTCCAGCCCCCTGCTCAAGCAGGAGAACCTATACCATCTCAGACAGGTGAATGTCCAGTCTCCTCTTAAAAATCTCCAATGATGAAGCACCCACGACTTCTGGAGGCAAGCTGTTCCACTGGTTAATTGTCCTTACTGTCAAGAAGTTTCTCCTTAATTCCAGGTTGCTTCTGTCTTTGGTCAGTTTCCAACCATTGTTTCTTGTCCTTCCCTCTGGTGCTTTGGTGAACAACCTGCCCCCCTCCGCCTTGTGGCAGCCCCTCAGATACTAATACACTGCTATCATAAAAAGAGAAAAAGGTGATCCAAATACCAAATAAATTTAACATTTAACATATAGAATCCACCCCAGCTGGACACTGAAAAAAAGAGAAAAAACAGTAAATTCTCCTCCCCTTTTATACACACACACACATTCAAAATTTTGTGGCTGACAAAGAGTTAAAGGGAGATTAGTATAGCTATCAAGCTCTTGAAATAGCTATACTAGTCTCCCTTTAACTCTTTGTCAGCAACAAAAATTTGAATTTACAGTGTTCACAGTAGTGACGTCTGCCTGCAAAAAATGCTCCTAGATTGGAGCGAATCGCAGACCCAGTAGGAGGCTGCTTCTTATGATCCCAAATCTGCCGTGCCCAAGTCAATCTTTCATGCCTGACCTGGATTATTATCTGCAACCAGAATTCAAAGGTGGGCTAATCTCCACCTTTTAACAAGGAG
>NW_015394662.1:9768-11712 GCF_001527695.2 Protobothrops mucrosquamatus
GAATTGATTGATTGAACTTTTTAGTCCCACCCAGTCTGCCGTTACCACCGCAGCCACGCCCACCCAATGGGCCACACCCACCCGGCACCCGACGATGCATAAGTGGGTTTTGGGTTGCAGTTTGGGCACTCGGTCTCTGAAAAGTTCGCCATCACTGTCCTGGACATTTCAAACCTCAAACCTGGCTACCAAACCGGACTGATTCGGAAGGACCCCCGTGTCTTTTGTTTTCAAAGCTCAAAGAGATCTGAACTTTTGAAGATTGCATCTTCCTTCAGGCTTCCTTGATAAGAGGCTTTAGATTCCTTGCCTAATAAATACAAAGGAAGCATCTCCAAGGCACAGGGCTTCTGCAGTTCTAGCTTCTAGAGTTGTAACGGACGTTTAGCTGGCTCAAAGTTTGCTTGCTGTTGGTAATCTTTCGTCGGAAAAAAACAAGCTTTAGTTTGGCCGCTTGTGACCTGTCTGATTTGCTCGTTTTGTTTGTTTGTTCCTTATAACTTGAGTCAGCCTTGATCTCCAATAGTTCAGTTTTTAAGTTTTTGCCATTAAATGAAAACTGCCTGTTTTATGATGCATTAGTTGAGTTGTTCTTATCTGATTTTTAGTTTACGTCCTAAGCAGCTGTGCTGCTTTCTTGTGGGTCCGGCTCCTTTTCTTCTCCTTGGCAATTTTTTTTTTAAACTTTCTTTTAATTGCTTATCAAATTTATACGCCAATTTAATCATTGACAACCGGAAAGGGCAAATCCACCCCAAAAAAATGTGGATTGCAGCCTTAACCGTGGTGGATTGCTTCTTGACATTGTAAATTTCAGACGAAACCTCCGGGGCATGGTGCAATTATTTACTTTGCTAAATAACACAGCGCAGCTACGATTTAATTACAGCAGTTTAGCAGTGAAATAGAATTGCTACAATGTTAGCGTCAGCGCATTGCTTTTAATGAGCTTTTGCAAAGGCACACTTTTGTAATATCGGCTAATGTGTCTTTTGTTTTTAAATCATCTTTGCAAATTAGCCCGGGTGGCGAGGACAATGAACATTGCTGGAGCAGCACCAGTGAAATAACGTGGAAAGTGTACATGATGGGGGGTCTCTGATCCCTCCACCACTCTCTCCCTCCTTCCTCCCTCCCTCTGAAAAAAAACCTCGCAAATCAACAGAGTGGTAATAAAATCATATTCTAGTGAGCTGGTTAGGATTGTTTTGAGTGTTTTGGCTTGAGCCAGCATTTTTGCCTCTTATTTGAAGATGGTTTTTTTTTCCTGTCCAGTGATAGCATTAAAAAGAGAGGGGGGGGGGAGAAGAGGGCGGAACCAGGGATTGCTACTTATATGGAACATTTTGCTTCTTCACATAACCATGGCGTAAAAGAGACATGTCAAACCCAAGGCCTAGGGGCCGGATGCGGCCCGCGAAGTGGTTTCATGTGGCCTGCGAAGCCATCCTGGAAACAGGGAATGGCCCCCACTGCCTTGGCCCTGGCCCAGGCTGGCCGGGAGCCAATGTACAATTTTGTGGTGGCCATCTTGGCACTTGCCCCGGTGGACCATGCCTTGGCGCTTGCCCCGGTCCCACCCCCTTCTGCCAGAGACCCTCAGATCTGTCCCACTCCTGCCCAGGGCCCCATAGGCACCCTTGACGCGAACAATGTAGAACTGGCCACGCCCACCCAGTAGGCCACACCCACTCCATCCACGCCCACCCAGTAGACAGCACCCACTCTGGCCACACACATCCCGCCCCCCCCAAGGGCAACCGCAATGCTGATGCGGCCCTCAGTGAAATTGAGTTTGACACCCCTGGCGTAAAACAAGAATGTTGGCCTCATTGCGTCCCTCACTTTCTCCCAGGGCTAGTGTCAGATTCACAAGGCAAACCAAACCAGGAAATCAACTCCCTAGGAATACTGGAATTACACTTTATTTGAAGGGCTCTAATA
>NW_015394663.1:0-2784 GCF_001527695.2 Protobothrops mucrosquamatus
GAAACTTCCTGACAGTGAGAACAATTAACCAGTGGAACAACCTGCCTCCAGAAGAGGTGAATGCTCCAACACTGGAAGTTTTTAAGAAGAGACTGGACAGCCATTTGTCCGAAATGGTATAGGGTTTCCTGCCTGAGCAGGGGGTTGGACTAGATGACCTTCAAGGTCCCTTCCAACTTTACTATTATTATTATTATTAATCAAGAAGCAAACAATATCCCAATCACAGAACTGCCAAACAAGCTAACAGTAAAAAAAACCAGCCCAACCAAGGAACCACCAAGTCCAGTCCCTCCAACACTAACAGGGAAAGCCACTAGAATATTAAATGAGCAAACCCAACTATCCACTAGCACAGATGATATTATCTATCTTGGTAAGGAAATGTCTGCAAGAAAACAACCAAATTCAAAGAGCACCAAGGACCTCACATCATGATGTTCATTCAGGCACTCAAACACATCAATAAGATTGCTGTTAGTATGTAAAATCAAAATAGGGCACTTTTATGTTCAGTGATCTCAATAGGACAAGATATTGAAAAACCAAGATGATAGTTGTTATATGGGTTGAGTGCTTCAATATGTTTGTGAAGTCATATGTAGGTGCAATGGATGGGGTTTTTTTTTACAATCCCCCCATGGCCCCTGTTTTGGTGGATAGATAGAACCGATTATTTGGAGGGAGATGAAGGAGTGCATTATGACACATGGTAGGCAAGCCTAAAATGCATGGATGGATAAGACAAGGGATGGTTTGCTTTTTTCTAGGTTTTGGAGATAGAGTTTTGGGGTGATCTTTCTCTTTCTAAATATCTGAAATCTATTTTAGAATTTATGCTACAGATTGAAATGGTAGTAATATACAAAAAAAATTAACACTGTGGTGGGACTCTTGGCTTTTGGTGATTCTGTAAATACAATCATGCAGCTTTCTTGGCATCAATGAAAGAATAATTGCCTTCTTTGGAAATGTTGTATTCTACCTATAACCCTGGGATTTCTTAGAAGTCTCCTATCCATATACTAACCAAGGCTGCTTAGTTTCTTTAGAATAGTTAGGTCAAATTTAACAAGCTATGTTGCTAACATAGTTAGCCCTCATTATACTGACAACAATATTTTTGTGAACATTAATTTTGTTTCTAAGCTCTAAAATGACTGCCACTGTCTATAAGGGATTTAATTTTTAAAAATATCACTTTGTGAGGGGAAAAAAACTGATTTTTCAAGAGTCATATTTTCCAACCTTTGCTTCCCCCTTCCTGGAACTCTACATTATTCTCCCAACATGCTAACTATTGTGACAATAATCTCACTTCATTAAAATTAATTAAGGGCATGGAGTTTCTCAGTTGTAACCTTTCAATGAAGATATGGAGGTGGGAAACTAATTATCTTCCCATCCTTGAATTCTTGCATATATTTGCAGTCTCAAGGCAGTGTGTCTGATACATTCAAAAATGACATATTTGGGAGGTGCTTCACCTCCCCAGAGTGACTGTGTCACACTTACTTCTGTTAAACAGACATCACACACACACACATACCCAGAGAAAGGGAGAGGTTTCTATGGAAACATAACTAAATCATACTTCTAATATAATTCTGAAGATCTGTGCAGAACTGGGGAAGAGATTGTCAAACCATTTTTATCCTTTCACCAAGTGCATCACCACACCTGTTACTTAATAGTGTTTGCCACACAGGATGATGTACACAATGCAATCTGGCTAAAATGGCAGCTTCTAAAATTGTACTTGCAACCATTCTTTGGTCGCTAGGCATATCACATAACATACGTAAAACTTTGAATAAATCACACCTATTAATTTACCAAAAAGGGGGTGTTACATCCCAAAGGAAAAATCAAGTAATTGAATGACAACACTGAAACAATTTAGGCACTCTTCTGTGGGTAAAAACAGTCCCAAAGCTATTAAAGATATATCCTTATTCTCAGTGCTTTTTTTGTAAAAAACAAAAAAACAAAAAAAGGTGACGGAACTCACACACGTCATACAACCTGCCTTGCCTACCCTACAAGGTTCCATCCAAAAAAGGTGCCGGAACTCCGTTCTGGGCATTCTATGACAAAAAAGCCCTGCTTATTCTGGAATCTTATAGATAGATAGGACACCAAGGTGAGAGCAAATAATGTGAAATACTATGTTTATGCATGGTGGGAAATGTCATAATGTGTAGGAAAAGTAACAGCCAACTAAAATGTCATTAAAGATGCTATAACAAAAATCCCAAGCTCGTTAGAAATTAGAGTACCTAAATATATTCTAATCCAAGGGTCTCAGCCTTAGCAACTTTAAGACTTGTGAACTTCAACTTGTGGCTGAGGAATTCTGGGAGTTGAAGTTCACAAGTATTAAAGTTGCCAAGGTTGAAGACCCTTGCCCTAATTAATTTGGACTATATTAGAAACTCTATCTGTCAAACTAAATACACTATATGAAGCAGTGTAAATAATTAAAAACCATTGGAAAACTTGAAAGAATAGGAATAGATCATTGTGGAGAAAATTTATGTGGTTACTAGAAATTGACAGGATGACTCATAATCAATCAATTAATCAATCAATCAAATAATTAGAAAACAAATGATGATTTAACAAACTATAGAAGCTTGATCTGTGATTTATTTAAAATACAAAAACAAATTGTGAAGGCAAAGAAAGGGATTCCTTTTTAATGAAATAACTGTATTGATTTTGTGAGGTACTGTACTGAGGTACTGATGCAGTGGGAAAGATATTTCCTTGTTTTCTATACCA
>NW_015394663.1:3996-9282 GCF_001527695.2 Protobothrops mucrosquamatus
ATTATCAGTATCATTAACTTTGGAATATATTCATTAAATGTATAGGTCACCTTTCTGTTTGGAAAGAACACTCAAGATCTAAACATAAAGATAAATCCAAAATACTTGCAATTTTGTCTCAAGAAAACTGCAAACAAATTTTTTCCACCTCTATCATAGAGCTTTTAGTCATGATAATTAAATACAGTTTCTGTAGTCCAGGACTGGGAAAATCATAGACTGAAACCTTGATGTCAGGATAGCATTAACAGTTGTCCAGGACCATCATTTGTTTTCACACCAAGCTTCTAGGCATATCAAACACAAGGCCCAGGGGCTGGGTACGGTCCATGAAGTGGTTTCATGTGGCCCGCGAAGCCATCCTGGAAACAGTGAGGGAATGGCCCCCTCTGCCTTGGCCCTGGCCCTGGCCCAGGCCAGCCGGGAGCCAATGTACAATTTTGTGGTGGCCATCTATGCTGAAACGTATAAGCCCCCCCGCGCATGGCCTGAGAGGAACAGTGAGGCTCCTCCAGTGGACCATGCCTTGGCACTTGCCCTGGTCCCACCCCCTTCTGCCAGAGACCCTCAGATCTATCCCACTCCTGCCCAGACCCCCACAGGCACCCTTAATGCAAACGATGTAGAGCTGGCCACACCCACTCCATCCACGCCCACCCAGTAGGCCGCACCCACCCTGGCCATATCCACCCGGCTCCCTGAGGGCAACCACAATGCTGATGCGGCCCTCAATGAAATTGAGTTTGACACCCCTGTTCTAGGCTGAATGAAATGGGATATTCACTTGCTCTAAACCAGCAGCCCCCAACCTTTTGGGCACCAGGGACCAGTTCCGTGGAGAGAGGTTTTTCTGCCAACCAGATGGGGCGTGGTTTCGCATGCTGCCTGCTTCCCGCAGATGAGGCTTCATTTGTTTATGTGTCCCGGTTGCTGGCATGCCACGGACTGGTGCTGGTCCACAGACTAGGGGTTAGAGAACCCCGCTCTAAACCTCTTAATTCTACTGATATTGTTTTTGGAGTTAGTGTATCAAAATATTAGTATTCCATCTTTTCTGCCAAAGCTATATGATTTTTAGATCATTTGGTTGTATAAATCTTACATCATTAGTTTTATTCATTACCTTGGCAATAAGCTTTTTTTAAAATCTAGGATGATGATATCCCTCCTCCCTTCCCAAGCTGAGTGCCTATTTCTGAATAATTATTCTGGTTAATGTTCGTATATCTGTTGGAATCTGTTAATGCTTTTGTCAGAATTTTTAAGTGCCCACACTTACTTGCTTACCCAGACACACACACGCACATAAATTCCTGAATCGTTCAGATTAAATCAACCCATTTATCCTATTAACTTTTAAAAGCCTCTTTTTACCATTGCAAGAATTTGAAAGGGGTTACTTTCATCAAAGAGAATATCATCATGAAGATATCTACAAGAGAGGAATTAGCAAAGCAAACAATGCCTGGCCAATAAATGTGTATCTTTTAATGAAGGATAAGCAAATCTTTAAAAATGTAAAATGATCACAGCAGTGGATGTGTACAGAGCAAGTGATATTCACAAATTAGATTACCGGTAATCCTTGACTTATGACCACAACTGAGCCCAAAATTCCTGTTGGTAAGCCAGACAGTTCTTAAGTGAGTTTTGCCCTATTTTACAACCTTTTTGCCACAGTTGTTAAGTGAATACTGCAGTTGTTAAGTTAATAACATGATTTTTAAATGAATTATGACCTGGAACACTACAAGTGTCATAAATAGGAGTCAGTTGCCAAGAGTCTGAATTTTGATCACGTGATCAAGGGGATGCTACAACAGTCATAAATGTGAAAAACAGTCATAAGTCACTTTTCAGTGCCGTTGTAAGTTGAAGCAGCCACTAAATGAACTGTAGTAAGTTGAGAACTTTCTATACCTCCAAATGTCTTTAATGTTGATCCAGTTTACCATTCTGTTAACTTAATTATTTGTTTTTACAGTAACAAAAGTTACTATTAAAAACAATGCAATAAGGCAGTCTTACCTATATGTCAATGAAGACTCAATCTTTCAGGCCAAAGGTATTTAAAAGCTTGAATCTTGGCCACTGGACCAAAATCTGTTAATCTAAGATGTTTTGCTTCTCATCCAGGAAGCTTCATCAGTCAAAATAAAAAATTCTATTCTATTCTATTCTATTCTATTCTATTCTATTCTATTCTATTCTATTCTATTCTATTCCATTCCATTCCATTCCATTCCATTCCATTCCATTCCATTCCATTCTACATGGATATAAGACACTTCGACGTCTGGCTCTACAATTCCAAGCCTGGATGGAATTTAAAATAGATCACTTGAGAAATTGAATTAAATAACTTTGATATCTTAATGCAGGAGATTTGGAAAAAACAAAAGAATCCTAATGTGAACCAGATTGCAATACAACTTTTTCCCAATCATGAAGGCCATGAGAAATTATTCCGATCTGGTATATCTTTCCAAGGGGTAATTAGCAGCAATAGTTAACATTCCAATTTAATGCCTGAGTTTGTGATTATTTGTTTGATTGACTATGTGCCATCAAATCATGTTTTACTCCTAATGACCAGAAGATATTTTTTCCATGACAATCTATCTCTAATCTGGACATTCAGGTTTTCCAGTGGCATGGAAATGGTATGGGTTTTCTCCTGTAATTGAGTCCATCTAACTTGGTGCTTGCTGTCCTCTTCTTCTCTTTCCTTCCATTTTCCCCAGCTTTAAAACCTTCTCCAAAGAGCTTGGTATTCACACAATGTGTCTGAAGTAGAATAATTTGATCCTGATCATTTATGCCTCAGGTTTTGTTCAATGATCCATTAGTTTGTTTTCTTGGCTGTCCACAGTATTGTCAGTAATCTTCTCCCACACCAAAGTTGGAAAGGTATCAATATTTTTCCTATCCTGCTTCTTCAGAGTCCAACTTTCACTTCTTAGAGTGCCACAGGGAATACCTTGGCTTGGATAGCTTTAATCTTGGTAAATATTTATATCTTAATGCAAAGGTCACCTTGGTTAGTTTATGGTGCAATGTATTATACTATCTCCCCCTCCCTCCCCCCAGGTATTTCAATGTCCTGGTTTAGGAAGTTGCACAATTTGAGTTTCTATGTAGGACTGAAATGCAAATATATGAAAATTTTGGATATTAAATCTGAGCATAAGCTGGAGTAGCCCATGATCTAAAAAAACTTAATAAAGCATGAATAAATTAAAGAAGCAATTACATAAATGCCAATGTGATAGCATTGCCATTATAGCTAAATTAAGTTCTTAGTTTAATGCATTTAAAGGGCAGGAAGGCCTAAGGAACAAAAGAAAGAAGCTCATATGGCAATATGAGTGTGTGTTTGTGTAGCATGAAAATAAAATACAATCCCTGCCCACAAAGTTTCCCTGGTTGAATTTCCAACATCTTCCAAGAGGGTTTATAAAACCTCAGAAAATCTTTATCAGTCATACAGAAGTAGTTAAATCAATGGTTTGACTTGGAGTATGGCAGCTTTGGCATGTTAAGTTACCTTGTGCCTGAGGGTCTCCTGTAGGAACTACATATGGCTTTATGAAAGGTGATTTTGAAAAATAAACCCTCTTGCATGAATTAGATGTATTAACTTGTTTAGAGAACTAGTATCATTCAACACACCCACATTTCACAGTTATAACATTAGTTTCATTATTTTTGGACTAACAACACAAATCAGTCCTAGAAAAAGACTCACGATTATGTTAAGTAAAAAAATTCTTCTTCAAATCAAGTCAATGTCTTGGTGACAACGTCATGGATACGCACACATAGGCTTTCTATAACAATACAACAGTGCCTTCTACACTCTTTTTAAACTTCTTAATTTAACATAAAGTCCTAAGATTTCCAGTGGTGTCCTATTAAATTATGTATTACAGTACATCTAACCCTTTTTTTTTTCTTGTGGAATAGCGAAGGATTGCTAGTTGTTTCTACGTGCTGTAGAATGTATGCATTTTGGATCAGCAATACAATTTCTGCTGATTCCAATACGCATTTATAAAAAGAAATCAAAAAAATCACTTGGGTTTAGAAGATACAGTAAGATACACTAAGGAAAAAACATATTTGCCTGACTCACAATGAGTCTCGCTATCTGTAGCATGAGGAATGACATGTGCTCATAAACATGTGCATTAGATACCTCATTCATCTTCCTTCCACTACTGCTCTGCTAGAGACCGTCAGAAAGCAAACAGGTTGCAAACAGGTCTAGCGGTTCAGGATAACTAAGCACCTGCAGGCAGCACAGTTAGGAAAATAGCAACATTCCAGCAGGGGCCAACACTGTATGGTAGTAATGAGATCCCCTCTGTGCCAATCAATCACTTTTTTTATTTAAGTGGAATCAAAACAAATTATCTCTGTGGAATTGCAAAGACAGATGCTCAGCCTTTTCTTTCAGGCTTATTATGCTAATGGTCAGTGTGAGAAGGTAAGATCTACCAATGGTACCCAACAGAGCAACTTACTATATACAGACAGAGAGAAAACTCTACACTCATTAGCACTGATGGTGTTACCTAGTCAGGTAATTAAACAAATAGCCAAATTCAGAGACCCCCCCCCAAGGATTCAACAGTTCAATCCTGAGCTATAAAGTTTCCCTTTTATTGGTAACAAACATTATGCATTTCTTTAAAGTAAGTCTCCTTTGAATTACACTTACATTGATGCATCACCTTGTACTTTGAGACAGTAATTCAGAAATGGGTCACCACTGATTGGTAGGACTGGCAAGAATGATAAATTATTAGCATAATAAACTACTATCAAGAGAAATCTACAGACTGTCTTGGTGTCTACTAGGGTTTTGGAATTACAAATCTCAGAATTTCCAGAGTCTGGACCAAGGTGGATGAAAATTTTGGGGCATACCATCAAACCTTTCTGGGAGATTTCCTTTCTACTTGAGGAAAGTTGTAATAATAATAATAATAATAATAATAATAATAATAATAATAATAATAATAATAATAATAATAATAATAATAATAATAATAATAATAATAATAATAGTAAAGTTGGAAGGTACCTTGGAGGTCATCTAGTCCAACCCCCTGCTCAGGCAGGAAACCCTATACCATTTCGGACAAATGGCTGTCCAGTCTCTTCTTAAAAACCTCCAGTGTTGGAGCATTCACTGCTTCTGGAGGCAGGTTGTTCCACTGGTTAATTGTTCTAACTGTCAGGAAGTTTCTCCTTAGTTCTAGGTTGCTTCTCTCCTTGATT
>NW_015394663.1:9611-11709 GCF_001527695.2 Protobothrops mucrosquamatus
TCCTTTCATTGTAAAATCATTGCACTTATTTATCTAGGTTAGATAAGAAAGCCACTTTCCACATACAAGGCTTATGATGCTTAATAGCACACAAAAAGCATAACAACCTTATTGAGATTTATGATGGAGTTTTAAATGAAAGTCTTATTACAAAATAGATTGAAATTATTCTTTTCAAGTAGATGCTGAATTGGTTTAAAAGTGCTCTGTAATTGAGTCAATTTAATCCTTTGGGGGGGGGGGTAAAAATACTTTGGCAATGTATTGATGCTCCACTATCTTTTCCTGGCCTAGTTTCCTCCAGATGTGTCAGAATTCTAATTGTCCAGATTCTCAACCAGAATGCTAGAATTCCAGTAATCATAGTTCTAAACTCACCTGGATAGCAGAGGAAAGCTGGCAGCTGAAAAACAAATATATATATTTGTTTATATATTCAGTATGAAATATGAAGAGGTTGTAAATATCTAAAACTAGGCAGTGAACAAGCAATTCAAAGCATAAATTTGTGTTATACTAGGCAATCTGACATTTCCTTATATAAACAGAAAACTAGAATGACCATGTGTGGGCAAAAAAAAACCAACACTGGGAGTGGAGGCGATTTCCTTCCTTCCTTCCTTCCTTCCTTCCTTCCTTCCTTCCTTCCTTCCTTCCTTCCTTCCTTCCTGAAGCTGGGTGGGGGCATGTGCCAGGGAAGACACACAATATGCAATACAAATCAGGAAGAGTGCACAGGGCTGCAGGAGAGGTGCAAGGGGGTGTGGGGCAGATTGTGAGTGCATGGAGATACACAAGCATTTGGTTGTTGCCCTATGATGTATCATTTTGCCCAACTGAAGGTTACAAACATTTTATTACTACAGAGATGAACAAAATATCAGGTGGTTAAAAAGCACATGAGATAAATATATGATTAGACAAGGCAACTGTATCTTTAATAAAGTCTGGTGTGAGTAGCAAGCAAATTCAAAGTGAAAATAAAACCCACATTATCTTATTAGAATAGGGAGTAGATCTGTCAGTATTACATGCTTAAATAATGTTGGTTACATTTCTTAAAAAAACTCTTTATGTTACCATTATTCTTTCCATTGTATTATCTCACTGGTACCTCTTGTGAAGAATGAGAAAATTGAATGTTTTAAGAATGCTAATATAAACCAAAAATAACCAATAAATTCACTTGGGAAATCAGTTTTTAAGAAAGTCTCCATTTCATGGTCAAATAAAGTTTCTTGAAAAACAACAATAACTCAAACTCAAGATAAATAGTGGATCCGAGCCCGTGTTTGCCTTTAATCTTACTTGATTAAAGTGTCCTTTGTATGATCATCTCTATGGCTTCTCCAAAGCCTTGAGAGCCTTATTTAGTGCAGCGGATGGTTAGAGCTCAACAAATGCACCAGAAGCATCATTTTCAAGCTGTTTCACTTGTGATAGCCAAATAAAAGGAGGATTATCAATTAAATTGTCTTCAAAGGAGGATTTAATAGTAAAGAGTCCAAATGAGCTGCTGTGGAGCATTCACACTGCAAAGGTATGACTATTGAATTACTGCAACAAAGCTCTGGAATGCCCTGATGAATGAACATCGGTGTGACATTATTCAGTTAAGCATTGTCTCAGCTCATTCCACAGTCAGTGCTAGCAGCAAATGCTTCAAAAGCTCTGAGAAGACAAAACACTCACAGAATCTTCTCTTAATCCAGGATTGCTCCCCCACTGCCCCAGCCACGAAAAACCTGGAAAAGAGGCACATGCTGTACACTCAGTGTGGTATATTGAATAAATCACTTTTGGTTGGATTTGTTTTGTCTTTGGCCAAGACAAAACAAATTGCCCCATGGCCTAGTGAAACAGATAAATAAATGATTGTGTTTGCACATTTGTTTTACGGAACATCCTACAATTGATGATTTCACCAATGCCTCAACTGGAATCTATGGTTTATTTGCCACAATGGCTGAATTCACATAAATCACTGAACCAAAGTCATACAAATCACATAATGCATCATGTGAAACTAACCAATGCACAGATGGAAGATGACTTCAACTTTTCCTCCTCTGATTTCTCAGCATTATCTGAGTGCCAC
>NW_015394664.1:0-1094 GCF_001527695.2 Protobothrops mucrosquamatus
GGGGGGGGGGGGTGTCACAAGTGACGTAGCCAGTTCTCCCACCCTTTGTTTGCTTACATCAATTCAAATTTCTCCCACCCTTTTGTCCTGTTTACTATTCGGTTTGACTAATCCCTTCATCGTTAAACAATTGAAACCTTTTATTTTTAAACTTCTTTGCTCCTCACAGGTCCCTTCAGCCTCCCTCCAGGGTCTCTCCCCCCCACTCCCCAAGGGTCCTCAGGAGTGGTCAGGAGGGACGGAGAGACGGAGCAGGTGGCTCCTTGCAGTGGCAAAGGGGCTACAGCTTTTTTCCCCCATCTTTTCCTTTTCTCTTCCTCCTCCCCCTCCCCTCCCCGCCCCCCACCGGCGCTGCAATATTTAAGCAAACAAAATTTCCAAGTTTTTTTCACTGTGGTGAACAATGTGGGAAAAGTGCATTCCGGAGAAATTAACAACATGCTGTAGGATAGCTGAAATGCTGTTATTAAGGCTGCACAAAAAACTTGATTTTTATTTTTTTATATTTTTTAAATCCCACTCCAAAAGATTATGAACATTCATACGGTTCCCAGAGAAACAAAACATCCATGAAACCTTAAAAGTTTTAACCCAGTTCAGAGCTGGCAACCCGGGTCTCTTGGGGGTCTCTTCCACTGGGAATAGGAGAGGATGGAGGGCAGATAAGGGGGCAACAGAGACCCTGAGAGAGCTTAAGTGGCATCTGTAGGATATTTCCCTCCCTCTGGATCACAACTTTTTTTTAATAACACTCAGTCCAGGGAAACTTTTTTCTCAGTTTATCACAATTACGAACCGCTTTGTGTTTTTTGAAAAGATTTCAGGATAAAAGGTTTTCTGTGCTACACCAAACGCACAATTTCTTTTTCTTGTGGATCCTTTGGGGCCTCCAGAGGTCACAGTGAATTCTGTATTTTGTAACTTTCCAATCATTTATACCAGTGGTTCTCAACCTTCCTCATGCCGCGACCCTTTTTAGAGATTCCACACAGCTTTTTAAAGCAGGAGCAAAGTAATCATTCCCATAAAAACAAAGGGTTTCCCTGCTGGCCTTTTACGCTGAGCACAAAAAAAGAGGATCTCACCTGGGTTAA
>NW_015394664.1:4931-6635 GCF_001527695.2 Protobothrops mucrosquamatus
CAAAACATTTCCCACACTGCAGACATTTGTATGGTTTCTCTCCAGTGTGGGTTCGCTGATGTTTCACAAGAGTATCTTTCTGAGAAAAACATTTATCGCACTCCGAGCATTTATAGGGCTTTTCTCCTGTATGGATTCGGTTGTGGCCTCTGAGGGAACACGCATGAGCAAATGTTCTCCCACAGTCTAAACATTTGTAATTTTTTTCCCCTGTGTGAGTTTTTACATGACTTCTAAGGTGTGATGTGGTAGAATAAAATTGTCCACATTCGATGCATTGATATGGTTTCTCCCCTGTGTGGGTTTTATGATGTGTCAAAAGGTCTCCCTGATGAGCAAAACATTTTCCACATTCTACGCATCTGTACGGCTTCTCTCCTGTGTGGACCCTCTCATGCCTTCCAAGGTGGTGTTTTTGTGAAAAACATTTCCCACACTCCCCACATTTGTATGGTTTTTCCCCTGTGTGGATTCTCTGATGAATCTGAAGCCCTCCAAGGAAACTAAAACTTTTCCCACACTCCCCACATTTATAGCGTAACTCACCTTTGTGCCTCTCCTCGTGTCTCCGAAGTTCAGAAGAATATATAAATCGTTTCTCACAGTCTGGGCATTCATAAGGTCTGTCTCCGGTGTGAAGTCTCTGATGTCGCAACAGGTGTGATTTCTGGTAAAAACATTTACCGCATTCCAGGCACTTTTCCTTTTTCTCCCCTCTGTGCGTTTTCTCATGACTCCAAAGAATTGAACGCCGGGTGAAACATTTCCCACACTCAAAGCATTTGTACGATTTTATTCCTGCATGAACCTTCTCATGGGACCAAAGAGTTGCGTTCTGAGAAAAGCTCTTTCCACATTCCCAACATTTGTAAGGCTTCTCCCCTGTGTGAATTCTCTCGTGGTTTCTGAGGGTGGATTTCCGACAAAAAAATTTCCCACATTCCAGACACTGATAGGGTTTCTCTCCCGTGTGGATTTTCTGATGGCTAAGAAGGTGTGACTTTTGACCAAAGCATAAGTCACATTTTATACATCTATAGGGTTTTAGTCTGGGGGAATTTCTGAGACCTTTGGTGTCTGTTCCAGAGGATTTCTCACCCTCCAAACCTTGACTGGATCCACTTCCCACATGGATCTTCTTGTGAGTAAAAAGCACTGATCTGCGAGAAAAGGATTTCCCACATTCTGAGCATTCATGGAGTTTTTTGTGGTTTTCCGGAGTGCTGATTGTGTCTGATGGGGGATCCAAGAGTTTCCCAGGCTCCATGCTTTCTGGTGACTGCTGCCTTGTGTTGATTTTCTATTATGTGTTGAATTGCAGATAAATCTTTGGTTACAATCTTTTATCTGCTGTTAGAATAAAAAAGAAATCGAGAATAATATTTCCTTTTGAGAATGGTAGAGAATCACAAAATCTCAGCCTTGGAAGGGACCTTGAAGGTCTTCCAGTCCCACCCTCTGCCCAGGGTAGGGTCCCCAGTACACCCGAGACAGTGATGGAGACACTACATCTGTAGGAGAGATATCCTCCACTTATGACCACAGTCGGGACTGGAATTTCAGTTGTTCAGTGAAGCAGCGGTTAGGTGAGGAGTCACATGATCCCTTGGATCTACAACCATAATCCCACACTGCTGGTTGCAATCATTAAGTGATCTTGAGGGTTCTTGAGTGGGGGGAGGACCAGGCAATGGTGGTGGTGGG
>NW_015394664.1:10644-11707 GCF_001527695.2 Protobothrops mucrosquamatus
GAGAGACGGAGCAGGTGGCTCCTTGCAGTGGCAAAGGGGCTACAGCTTTTTTTCCCATCTTTTCCTTTTCTCTTCCTCCTCCCCCTCCCCTCCCCGCCCCCCCACCGGCGCTGCAACATTTAAGCAAACAAAATTTCCAAGTTTTTTCACTGTGGTGAACAATGTGGGAAAAGTGCATTCCGGAGAAATTAACAACATGCTGTAGGATAGTTGAAATGCTTTTATTAAGGCTGCACAAAAGACTGATTTTTTAAAAAAATTTTTAAATCCCACTCCAAAAGATTACGAACTTCCATACGGTTCCCAGAGAAACAAAACACCCATGAAACCTTAAAAGTTTTACTTTACAATCCTAAACAGAATTTCCGAACCCAGTTCAGAGCTGGCAACCTGGGTCTCTTGGGGGTCTCTTCCACAGGGAATAGGAGAGGACGGAGGGCGGATAAAGGGGCAACAGAGACCCTAAGAGAGCTTAAGTGGCATCTGTGGGATATTTTCCCTCCTCTGGATCAACTTTTTTTTAATAACACTCAGTCCAGGGAAACTTTTTTCTCAGTTTATCATAATTATGAACCGCTTTGTGTTTTTTGAAAAGATTTCACAATAAAAATTTTCTATGCTACACCAAACGCACAATTTCTTTTTCTTGTGGATCCTTTGGGGCCTCCAGAGGTCACAGTGAATTCTGTATTTTGTAACTTTCCAATCATTTATACCAGTGGTTCTCAACCTTCCCCAAAAGCTCCTTCCCGGATCCACCCGGAGCCCCACGGGGAGCCTCGGCCGGGCGAGGAGGGGGCAGATCCAGCCCGGGGAGGGAGGGACCCCCTTTGCCCCCCTGGAGGGAAGGGAGGGATCCACTCCCTGCAGGCGACGCCAGAGCCGAATCTCCCCAAGGAAAACCCGGGAAGCCGGAGAGGCGGATCCGCAGCTACCTTTCTCCTGGCGGGGGGGGGGGAAGCTCTCCTGGCGGGAGGGGCGCCCCAAAGGCCGGAGGGAGAGCAGCCAGACCTGCCCCGAGCGGGATCCAGAAGCCTCTCCCGAGGGATCCAGCGCCGATCCT
>NW_015394664.1:12556-15271 GCF_001527695.2 Protobothrops mucrosquamatus
CAATCATTTATACCAGTGGTTCTCAACCTTCCTCATGCCGCGACCCTTTTTAGAGATTCCACACAGCTTTTTAAAGCAGGAGCAAAGTAATCGTTCCCATAAAAACAAAGGGTTTCCCTGCTGGCCTTTTACGCTGAGCACAAAAAAAGAGGATCTCACCTGGGTTAAGAAAACACGAACTCAATTCAGTCAATTTCAGATTGTTTTCTTTCCCCCAATCCTTCCCCTCCCCCTCGCAATGGGGTCAATTGCCTTAATACCACATTACAAATCTCCATAAATGTTTTAAAGCTCCGCTTACTCCATTTTTGCAACTGCACGTGCGAGGATATGCATGCTCGGAAACCTCGTGCTCTGACGGACCACAGAGAAACCTTCTGAAAGCAAAATCCCCAAAAGCTCCTTCCCGGATCCATCCGGAGCCCCGCGGGGAGCCTCGGCCGGGCGAGGAGGGGGCAAATCCAGCCCGGGGAGGGAAGGGACCCCCTTTGCCCCCCTGGAGGGAAGGGAGGGATCCACTCCCTGCAGGCGACGCCAGAGCCGAATCTCCCCAAGGAAAACCCGGCAAGCCGGAGAGGCGGATCCGCAGCTACCTTTCTCCTGGCGGGGGGGGGGAAGCTCTCCTGGCGGGAGGGGCGCCCCAAAGGCCGGAGGGAGAGCAGCCAGACCTGCCCCGAGCGGGATCCAGAAGCCTCTCCCGAGGGATCCAGCGCCGATCCTCCCAGGCCGAAGTGAGACACGTGGAGAGAAGCGGAGATCCAGCGAGTGGGAAGAGAGACGCGGAGGCGGGGCTTCTGCTCTCCTCTTGGGCTCCGCCCGCGCCCTACAGCCCCGCCCCTTAGAAGCCTCAGCTCCTCCCCCCTCCCTTCCCCTTTCCGCCTTCCCAGCCGGGACTCCCTTTTTCTCCTCTGAGCATCAGGCTCCCGGGTTCCTCTGCCCATGCGAAGAGTGCCCTGCTGTGCCCGGGCGGAGCTCTCGCCTGTTCCCGCATCTGGGTGGAGACTGAAGCTCCGCGATGGCCGCCAAGGACTCGGGGAGGGAATTGCGAGGATTGCGGCGTTTCCCGCAGGCTGGAGAAGAGGGCGGGGGGGGGAAGCGGACCCCGAGGAAGAGGGGGGGGAGGCAGGGGCCTCTCCAGACGGTCCGGGGTCCCCTCCCACGGCCGAGGTTGGGGGACCGCCTGGGGGAGGAACGGGAAGAAGCCCTGAGCGGATCCCTTCTGGATCCAGAAGATCTCCAAGTCCAGCTGCGCAGGTGGCCAGGAGAGAACAGACGGGGGGGAAGGAGAGTCAACCCATGGCCCCCCACCGCCCCCTCTGCCTTCCCTTCCGCCCAGAATCGGAGAGAGGCGCTGGGGATGCTGGGTCCCTGCTTCCCTCCCTCCCTCCCTCCCCTGCTGGGCTTCGGGATGCCCCGTTTTCACACAGTGAGTTATAAACTGTTTGTAGGGCCCTGAGGGGACCCCTTCTTCCTCCCTAGCCCCCCCCCATGTTGTCCCCAAGTGTGGTCTGAGCCTGGTGCTGAGGCCGATGAAGAACACCAGACACGAAATGCAGGTTTTGTTGTCTTTTATTGAAGAGCTCCAAGAAAAAAGGGTCCTGGGTAGAAAATGCCATGGAACCCCGAACAATAGAATTAAGAAAGCTTTATACATTTTCACTAAAGCAGAAGGCGGGATATATAAGAAATATCATCTAATAAACATTTCAATAATAATCTAACAATTATTCTGTTGGTCTCTAGCAGTTCCTATTCCTAAGCCTTGGCTAATGAATGCTTCAGGAGTTATCTAATATTCTAATACACATCCTATTTGCATCCTAACTTTTAGCTGAGTCTGCAAAATGCCTAACTCTTCATTACTTTTATCACCTCTCTAACCACCCAGAATTGTTACAAGCTTTACAGGTGCATATTTCCTGTGAATAAGCTTTCCCTTTTGAACTTTTGAATATATATAAAACTTATTTGAGCTCTTCAAAAGCTTCAGCCATTATCAAATTTAGATGCCTTTAGCTGCCTTCAGAACAGGTCACTTGTCTGGAGGCTGCAGAGTTGTTGGATCACAACTCCCATCAAGTCCAGCCGGCAAGACGTTATGGGAGTAACAACCCAGCCTAACTCACGACTGGAGGATTCCATTTTGTGAATGCTAGCAAGACTCCTTGTGGCAAGACAATCCCTGGACCCACAACCCAAGAACCACAATGTTAAGCGCCTGTATGTAGAATGTAATTTTATTTACTCTGCAGTCCAAATATTTCTCTTTCTGAAATACGAAAATAATTAGAAGCATTTAGAGCAGCACCTTTACATGACTGCCATTTGCAAACCTCTGTGCTGCCTTCCCCAGAAAGTCAAAGGGGAAGCTGGCCTGGAAGACTGCAAGTGGCTGGGTAGGTATCTTCCACTCAGATCCCCTCCCCTAACCCCTCTGCACTTGTGCTGTGCCAGCCACTTATGGAGTCCCTATTGCCCACATCCTGACCCACATGACCCTCCCTCCCCCATGTCCGCTCCCTGTCCTGTCTCTCCTCTCCTGCTGCCATGCCATGCCTCTTGACCACTTTGCCTTCTCGCACACTCACCCCTGCCATCCCTGTTGCACACCCTCCCTGACCCTCTTCCATCATCTGGGACGATCTTTGTGCCCTCTCACACAGGTCAGGAGATGCTTTGCTGCTGTGGACCTGGGACTCACAACTTCCTGCCAGT
>NW_015394664.1:18968-20134 GCF_001527695.2 Protobothrops mucrosquamatus
GAGGCCTTTGCAGCTTTGTCACATTTTACAAGCCGCATGTTCCATATTGTTGCTAAGCAACGTGTCCCAAAGCATCTCTAACCTTCTTCAGGGCCCCCTCAACTTCCACATTCCCTGTGCCAGGACTCACAGGGCCTCCACTGCCCACTTCAGGCAACCCCACATTCCTTAACTGGGACTTTGTCTGCTTGTGAAGTAGCTTAACAACCACAAGTGCAGGATTGCAATCGTTGAGTAAAGCGGTCATGTGACATCTCACTTAATGGCCGCTTCTCTCAAAGACTGAGATTCCGGTCTGAATTGTGCTCATAATACGAGGAGTACCTATAGGGAATCCCCAAAATTAAGGCATCACATAAGCAAGAGAGGAAGGAAGAAAGTTCGGGTTAGCGTAAGTAACCCATTCCCAATTCCCTTTTTCTCGCTTTTTCCAAATTTTGCACCATTGAGCTCCATCCCATCATGACTTCTTGATCCCAGCTTCCTCGTGACACATACATTTTATAAAATACTACAAGAAGGGGAAAAAATGGACCCAGGAAATTATAGACCAGTCAGACTGACATCAATACCTGGGAAAATCCTGGAAAAGACAATCAAGCAAGGAATCCGTGAAAACTTAGAAACCAACAAAGCTATTACTAGAAACCAACATGGGTTTGTCAAAAACAGATCATGCTAGACAAAACTTAGTGCTCTCTTTGACAAAGTGACTAAAGTGGCTAAAATAGTGGAACAGTGAAATGGACATACCCCCCATGTTTCCCCGGAAATAAGACCCGGTCTTATAGTTTTTTTGCCTCCAAAAGAGGCACCAGGTCTTATTTTCAGAGGATGCTTTACCTTAGAACAGCCGCAGCCATTTACTCACCATTAAAATTGCAGCTAAGAAATCTCCCAGTCAGTTGTTCCCCCTCTGAATCAACGCCAGGGATGACCCCTCACTGCTGACCGGTTTGATTTCTCTGTAACCGATTGGCAGCTGCTTTCCTGCTGTTGGAACAAGAAAGAAGATGAGAACAGGATTTCCTTTCGAGAAACATAGAAAATCACAAAATTGTTGGGGTCAAGATGCTGACATTTGTAAACTGCTCAGAGAGTGCCGTAAAACACTTTGTTTCTAAGTTTTCTATTATCTGTGGATAGTTGGTTTGCAGGTAAATCTT
>NW_015394665.1:0-13615 GCF_001527695.2 Protobothrops mucrosquamatus
ACCACGCTGTTACAAGACCTAAATGTAAATATGTTAAAAGTAAAATAGGATATACTGTACTTGACTACCTAAAATACATACTTTATGGATTGTAATAAAATTTATAAATATATAAAATTTTTGGACTGCATTCTTTCCCATCTTAAGAAAAAATATGCATACTTATAAAAATTTGAAACACTGAAATTTAGCAGAGTTGAGGAAGAGAGGAATTGCCCACTGTATGACACGGGTTCCTTTTGTGCATGGTGCCAGGGCCAGTAGGAAATATATGGAATAATATTTATATGGAAATAGCATGCTAGAATATGTGGGAACTTCACGCTCATTTGTTTAAGAAGCAGTCTTGTGCCAGAGTAAATTAGTCTATCTGATTTAGTAATCTCTAACCCTGGATCTTAAGCTGATGAGAGATACAGTCCTACCGTGCTTGGAAATCTAAGCTTAGGAATCACCAAAGCCATGATTAAACATTGTGGCTGTTAATATCTCACCAAGATCACAAGCAAAAGACTATACAAGTCCCATCTAAGGACATTTTGTAGACTGAATGGCTTCTGGAACTTTTTAAATACAAAATGTGTACTCCATTATGATCAGTTGGTTTCCTTCAGTCAAGAGATGAATTTAACGTCTGAGAAAGGCCTCGGGAGACCCAGTACAAATACAGTTACAGCCATAATCCAAGAGGGCGCAGAGTAGGTTATGGCCTTATCTCCACTCCAAGTCGTCATGTTCTCCATGCAAAAGCAATAAAAGGTATATTCTTAAGCCTTCAGTGGGGCGGAATATGCTCTGGTTAGTAAAGATTATGAATTACTCCCCCCCAAAAAACCAAAGGGGGGGGGAAACTCAAATTCCATCTTAGCATGCATTACATAAACTAAATCAAAATTTAACCATACTTTCTTTGTTTGGTGAAGACATCAGTCAAAAGGTCCTATTAACCAAATTCTAAACAGGAAATGTGACCCCCCCCAAAAAACTAATCAATCAAATAAATCCACCGGCAAAAATTAAAATTAGCTACTGGCTTAAAAGAAAGCAAATTTACAATTATTTTTTCTTCCATGCTCAAATGTCCAATTGAAACAGAAATAACAAATTTTGACATTTACTACAATTTTGAGGATGACTAAGTACAATAATATGAAGAAAAAAGCAATTATAGAAGCAGAAAAAGTCCTCAAAGTAATGAGTGAATTGCTGTTAAGGGCATCGATCTCTGGAGAAGATGCTGAGAAAGCTCTGAAGTGTTTAGAAAGGCAAGTGAGACTGGGAAGAACCACTTTAGATTGTTCTATTAATGTTGGAATAATTTTGAAGGGGAAACACAAACAGATGGAGGAAAGATCAAGTAAAGGAATATGCTGAGGCACAGGAACATACAGTTTCATGGACAGCATGGAGATTGACTATTGATTTAGAGCTTTCTAGATAAGAATAAACCTCAGATTGTGCCTCAAAATATGGAAAGTAACAGGAAGAACAGAAGTGAGGAAATTAGGCGCTCAGATACTGTTGTACTCCAATCTCATTCCCAGCCAATACGATGAATTATGGAAAGTTGGTAATTATAGTCCAGCCCAGCCAGTTTTTTTCTCTCTAGTGGAGCATTTCCATTTGTGGGAGCATATCCTAAACCAGGGGTCTTCAAACGTGGCCCTGTTATGACTTGTGGACTTCAACTCCCAGAATTCCTCAGCCAGCATAGCTGGCTGAGGAATTCCAGGAGTTGAAGTCCACAAGTCATAAAAGGGCCAAGTTTGAAGACCCCTGTCCTAAACTGAAACTATGGGACACCTGGTAAAAAGCATGATTATTTATAATAAAGTGGTTACTGAAACATTTCTAGCATACCCCAAAGTCTGTGAGTCATCTCACGTCTCAATGTCTTTCTGCAGCTAACCATTTAATAAACTTCACGGCACTCCAATTGCTTTCATTGTCATCTGAGTACAAGCTGAAGCAATGCAAACCAGTTCCCAACTTTCCATCCAACGTTATAATACCCAGGTAATGTGCTGCTGTGGCCAAATGGTATGTCCTACCAGGATGAGTAGGTTGTATAATGTTACAAATGCATCCACTGTACTTGGCTACAACACATTAAAACAGCCACATCTTTTCCCAGTATTCTGGAAACAGGTATGTCTACTTTCCTAAGTCACAGACGAGTGCTGCAGGCGTGCTTCCACATACCCCGTAACATTTTTTTCGGCATCACCATAGAAGCATCTCACAGCCTTGCCAATCAGAAGTAACCAGATTGAAGCAGGTTGTACTCTTGAGGATAGTTAAGGCAGGCACAGGGACACTGGAGATGGAAAGTCATCTTTCCACCTTGAAGTATTGTAGATGATTTTTCAGGACGTATACTACTAATGTCATCCCTCTAAAGCAGTGTTTCTCAACCTTGCTGGCTTGAAGCTGTGTGGGCTTCTACTCCCAGAATTCCACAGCCAGCATAGAATTCTGGGAGTTGAAGTTCACACAGCTTCAAGCCAGCAAGGTTGAGAAACACTAAAGTCTGAGTTAAGGACACCATCTAAGGACATTAGAGTATTCTCAGAGGCTTGTCTATTCTTCCCCATTATACTCCCATGAGTGCCACAATTTTTTTTTTTATGACAAAAAGTATTTGTTTCCAAGTCTTCACTGGCCTTCTCTGCAGATGCCCATTGTCTTAGTAGTGAATATCAGATTGTTATAGAGGAGTCAAAATGGCTGAAGTATGTTTGTGTGTAGTGGATTTGAAGGAAGTAAGACAGAAGGTGAATATTGAATAGAGTAGAAAAACACAGGTTTCTGCGGAAGGAGGTGAGTAAGAGGAAAGGCAGGGCCATGGAAAAAACATTTAGAGAGATGCATTTTGGCAAGATGGAGGACTGAGTTGGCTGCCTTGCACACAGATATTTAGGCACATATAGTCAGTGATTATGTTGGCACATAAGTTGGGTGGCACCAAAGAGTTATTGTGAAATGTGCACACTGTTGCAGCGGGATGTTCAAAATAATTTTCTGTCTCCTCTTAAAAGAGTTTTTAGAAGCACCAAACCCACCACCACTGCTATAAAACTGCATAAAGTATTCATTAAATAATGTTAAAAACTGTTTTTAGAAGAACGAAGGATGTTTCTGAGTTGGTCCCTCTGTTGCGAGCACAGCCTGTAGACTGAATCTCGAATGTTCTTTTCCCGTCTTCTTTGCTTCAATCGCCCAGATGTTGTTGTTTTTTTGCTTTTGACAAATTCAGTCTTATTATTCCCATAACAATTTCCCACACTTTTCAGTCATTTCCCTTCTTTTGTATCAAGGAGGAACAGAGTCACACAAAAAAAAACCCCCACTTATTTTCCAGGACAAGTGAATGAGAACTTCAGAACATCCTCCAATCACAGGAAGAGAACCACAGCAGGAACCGAATTCCCCTTTCTGAATGACAGTTATTTTTTTCAGACTCTCAGCACCAGTTCGGAAAAAAAACGTTAACCACTTAAAAAAAAAAAAGCAAGGCTTTGGCCAAGCAAGGCGAATTTCCTAAGGGCAACTCACATGGAGCAACTTTTCCCTGTTTATCAGAATGAAGACACAGAATCAGCCGCCCGGGTAGAATTAGTCAATGCGGATTCAGAATCTTTCCCCCCCACACGAGGCAAGACAGACATCTGGTTGTCAAAAGCTGGTACAAGAAGGGGCATCTGCTGCTGATCCTAGGCACATGGGTGAAGAAAGGATGAATGGTTACTGGATGGGGAGAAGGAAAAATTGCCCATGTGGGGGGGGGGAAATGACATCTTTGCAAGAGGCTGTAGTCGGAAATAGGTTTGGGCCATTCTCTTGATAGGTTGGGGGTGCGGGAGGAAACCCCATCATTATTCGACATGCAGGATTGATCAGGAAATCTTCTTAGGCAAGAGGAATGCTCCCCTATGAGCACTTAAAGATTCACAATATACCTGAGCCGGGCAAGTGGTGACTGCTTTGCGGTAGAAGAATTTGGGAGTTGCAGGAAGTAAAGGCCCAACTCTGGAACAGCAACACAGCCTTTGCAAATTTGCCACAGCCTTTCCATCTCTGCAGAAGAGGCATGGGAGCCTGCAGGGAACAGCCAGGCCTGGAGAGGAACCAATAATACAGCACATGGGCTTACCGGCGAGTACCTAGATAGCTCTAAACAGTGAAACATCCTTTCAGTGCAGCCGTTCAGTCAAAGAAAAACACAAAACTACAGAGCAGTTTCAGAAATTAGGGACATACCTGGGTCAACTCCAGTTTGCAACTGAAGAACGACGGTAGATAGTATTAAGTTATGTCCTTTCCCAAACTAATTATGGTTTAACTCACGCCTACTGGCAAATCATAGAGACAAATTTCTAGAGAGCCTCTCCCAACCTCGTTTTGTCCAGAAATGGCTATTCCCAAGAATTCTGGGCATCGTATTTCCACATAGTTGGAGGACACCAGTTTGGGGATTGTGGTGGAATGTAGTCTGGATTCCCAGAAGGGAGGGGCTGCATTCCAAAAGGGCAGCAAAGCTTAGTTTGGTTGGGAGAAAGAGAGCGAAGAAGGCTCCTCCCTAACACTTCTCAGAGTATACATATTCTGCACTGCAAATAGTTGCTTTAGTTTGGCAAGATTCTGTCTATCGGTGACAAACAATGAAGGAAACTACTTGGAAGTAATCTTTCTTGGTTCAGGGAACTTGACGGGGATGCAGTTCTAGGGGCTAAAAAGATAATTCTGGGAGATGAAGGAAAAACATCATACATGAGCCAAAAAGGTAAAGGTTTCCCCTATCCCAGGGGTAGGCAACCTCGGCTCTTTTATGACTCGTGGACTTCAACTCCCAGAATTCCTGAGCCAGCCATGCTGAGGAGAAAGGGAGAGGTTTCCAAGCTGAGCCATGCTGGCTCAGGAATTCTGGGAGTTGAAGTCCACGAGTCATAAAAGAGCCAAGGTTGCCTACCCCTTCCCTATCCAGTTGTGTTTGACTCTATAAGGCATTGCTCATCTCCATTTCTTAGCCAAAGGAGCCAGTGTTGTCCGAGGACATTTCTATGGTCCTGTGGCCAGCATGACTATACGCCGAGGCACACAGAACACTGTTACCTTCTCACTGAAGTTGTACCTATTTATCTACTCACATTTGCATGTTTTCAAACTGCTAGATGGGCAGGATCTGGGGCAAGTATGGGAGCTCACATGGTGCTTGAGTCTTGAACCCAGGCTGACAGCTTTCCAGCTGACAAGCTAAGTGTCTTTAACCACTGAGCCATCTGCCCCCTTCACATGGGCCAAAGGGGCTCCCAAAAGACAAGCCATGCCAGAATTACATATTAATTACAAACCACAGGTTCTTCTTAAGGGGCAGGAGCTCTTCCAACAGCAGGTTTAAAATATCTTGAGCCTAATAAATGTTATGTGAACTCTAGAAAAAGGGAGCAATTTCTGATGAACACCCCAGTGAGATAACTGTGAGAGGAGGTAAGGGGGGGCCTTTTCTGCTTCAGACAGCTGAAACTCAACTGCAGTATTTCTATCACTGTATCTCAGAGGTGGTGCTGCATAAGGGCTTGAGAATACAAACCAGGAAGGGTCTGATCTCAGTCACGACATTCATAGAGGTAGCAGATTTCTATAAAGAATGGATAGTTCTTGCCAACAACGAAAGCTGCCATTTTAGCTCGGGGATTTCCCACAAAGAATCAGTGGCTGCTAGATATTTAGTTTAGAGGATCCATTTACACATTATTGGGATAACAAATGAATCCTACAACAAAATACAAGTAACTGGACAGCCATTTTTCTGAAATGGTATAGGGTTTCCTACCTGAGCAGAGGGTTGGACTAGATGATCTCCAAGATCCCTTCCAACTTTTTATTATTATTACTATTATTACTATTATTACTATTTATTTATTTATTTATTATTTAAAATTATATACCGCCCTATCTCCCTTACGGGACTCAGGGCGGTGAACAGGCAATAATAAAAATCACAATAAATATTAAATAAAAAGCCTGCTCTAAAATACCCCATATAAAAACCCCTACCAAAACACAATCAGAACTACGCCAGGCCGGCCGCATGGAATAGATGGGTTTTCAAGGCTCGGCGAAAGAGGCGCAGGTCCGTAGTTGTACGTAGGTCGGGGGGTAGGTCATTCCAGAGGGCAGGAGCTGCCACAGAGAAGGCTCTCTACTATTATTATTGTTGTTGTTGTTGTTGTTGTTATTATTATTATTATTATTATTGCCCTCACTTACCGACCACCCATTCAGCGTTAAGTTAAGACAGTGCTGAAAAAAGAGACTTATGACCGGTCCTCAAATTTGTGACCGTTGCAGTGTTTCCCCCTGTCATGTGATTGTGACTCAGATGTTTGGCAACCACAGCAACACATGTATACGATGTTTACAGATTTCCAGAGTCACATGATGGCTATTTGCGACTTTCACCGCCAGCTTCTGACAAACAAAGTCAATGGGGAAACTGGCAGGAAGTCAAAAGTCACATATGACATTGTATTTAACAACCGCAGGGGATTTGTTTAACAACCACAGCCAAAACTGACATCCTAAATCTACATGGCCACATGACTCTTCACTTTACAATCCAGCTGCCTACAAAGTTTGCCAGTCCTGGTTGAGGTCTGTATATGAGTAACACCTCTAATTTACTCTCAGATCTTCTCCTTCCCTTCTTTCCTCAGTAACATTTAAGCCAATATTTGGGGGCTCTTGAGCATGCTTAGTTCTTCTTGGATTTTTTTTTTGTTTTCTCTGAAGTTCTTGCGTCCAACATTGTTTTGGTATTTGCAAATTTCCCCCTCTCAATATCTTTTAAGCAGAGCCCTTTCAAAAGTCGCAGCTGAATTAAACGTTTTATGAGATACCAATGTGCCACTGTTAAATGTGTGGGAACAATAAGCCTGCACAGAACTTTGAATTTAATTCCGAAAGGTGCCTCTGAGGGCAACAAAACATTCTTGTTCTAAAGAATTGCAGACAGCTGTTATATTTAGGTACCTACATATTTTAAAGCACCTTTTTGAATGAAATCTAAAGCACCACACTGATGAAGTCCGATTTTTGTTTTGCCTTATGGAGCATGTCCACCAACATATCACTGAAAAGCCAAATATGGCTCTCATCATACCAACACTCTCCTGCTTTTCAATTTATGTCCTTGGATGAATACACAAAGTGGAACATCGTTGGTTCCAGAGAGGCAAAGCATGTGATCATTCTATAGAGACATTTCCCTTTATATTTTTATAACAATTTTGTAATAGATTTCAAAAAACAAAAAGTCTGTTTCAATGTTAGAAGCAATGTGCTCTAATGTGTGAGAAGTTCTGGATAATAAAGGGGATTTTTAAAAGAATGGATTTGGGGGGAAATGTGATGGAAATTGAGGATTTCACTTCCTTTTTGCAATTTGGTTGAAGGGAGTCTGAAAATAAAGCTTTCAGTCGACCATTAAAAGGTTAAAATTATTCTAAAAGCTTAATACGGTCGTTTCTGGAAGTATAGAAAAAAAGCTCTAGTCCTCAAAGAGCACAAATGTAAATGTGTTGATGCTTTTTAAAAATTAAACGAAGATAGAATTTGCTTCTTAGCTACCTTGTACCTTTTAGAAAGGGCTCCCTTGTCCATTTTTTGAGTCTAATCTGGCCAGTTTTAAATATGTTTAATGTCAACGCTGCTAACATTGGATGTTCTTGCTTTGACAACCTGTGGAGAAGCAGCTTTGCTTCTTTAATTGGTGTGTTACTTTTAGAGTTAGAATTAGTTGATGCTGGGGGGGGGAGGAAGAATGTCTCTCAAGGATGTTTTGAAATAAGAGAAGATAAGAATTTGGCCAGGTTGTTGACCAGAAGGGAAACTTTGCCCTTCAAACTGATTGGAGAACATGATTTATGACAGCTAATTGGAGGAGGGAGTTGTGCTTGAATATTGTGTGCTCAGGGGAGGGGAATTCAGATCTTGGCATCCACCATGTTCGTGCCTAAGGGTGCTGTACTAATAAAGAGACTTTAAGGTAAACAATGCCTCGAAGTTCTTTGAAATATTCCCCTAATCGGAACCATGACATTTAATTTAAAAACTGGTCTAGAAATGTGATGATAACTATGCACGACCCAGAAACTGAAAAGCAATATTTTGATATGTCAACTACAAGATCAATCTGAATGATTTAAAAAAATAATAAAATAAGGGCACTCAATCCTTATCATTTTTTCCTCACCTAAAACATCTGCAGTATAAAAAGTTTGTCAGCTCTTATTCTTCTGTTCTATCTCTCTGTCCGAAGCCCATTTCTATCCTTTTATAGAACTCTTATTCAATCCAACAGAAAGCACCTGTTTACATGTCCTAACATTACACTAGGTATTTTTTAAAAAACCCTCCAGGATGCCCGTTCCTACTGGCATAGTTCTTACCCATATTCAGACATCACCTTCCTTACATGCTAAACAATACCGTGAAGCCAAGCGTGACTACAGAACAAGCATGCTGGACTACTATAACTTGCTTGGCCCTGTCTATCTCAATTCACCATGCTGGCTACCTTTTTTCCCTTTTGGACAGCGAACAACTGATTTCTGATTTGCATTTGGTACTAGAAACATCCCTGCTTACATTTATATTTTTATTTTACTTATGTCAACATTTATACTCTGCTTTTCTGAGCAGGCATGTCCCTCAGTTCCTCATCTATGAAAACCTATGTGACCCTGTTTTTTTCCCAAGCTACCATGTAGTCTGGAGGTGGGGAATTAAGACTCTTTTATGACTTGTGGACTTCAACTCCCAGAATTCCTGAGCCAGCATGGCTCAGGAGTTGAAGTCCACAAGTCATAAAAGGGCCATGGTTCCCCACCCCTGATGGGGTCCCTGGTTTCCTCATGTTTGTCTGACTGCTGCCTGACTCTTATTTCTTCTCTTCACACAGCTGCCAAAGACGGTCATCCTAACAGCTGTCCATTCACCCTGGCCTACAGCTCACCCTGCCATTACACATCTCGGCCAGTTTTTTCTGTAAAAATCCTTTATTGGGAAGGAGGAGAGTTCAACTCCCAGCGACATGATTTCCTGTTTGCGTAGACACAAAGAAGTGCTGCTCAGGCCCTATAGTTTGATTTTTGCCTACAGCCACCAACCTGAGGGGAGAACTAATCTTGGGTGCCGGATAGTTTTTGCTTCCCCATGATAGTCGCCTTCTGATCATAGCTGCTCTAATGGCACCGAATTCCACCGTGGAAACTAAAGCTACCCCCCTGGGGGACGAAGGCTTGGAGGGCAAGGGTAAGTTATGTACGAAGGAGTGCCCTAAGCATTGCAAACGGGCCTGCACTTTGGGCCTCACCGGATAGGAGGAAGAAAGGGGAGCACGAGAAACAGGCAGCTCACCAGAGACAGTATGGATTTCCTGCAGATGTAGCCTCAGGCCCGGCTTCCTACCTACCATACTGGTGAGCGTGGCATGATTTACAGTAGACTCCTGGGGGTTAGCAGTCAATTCTTGAGAGCTCGATTTGGCACAGAGCTGAGCTGGCTGTGACACTTTACCTCCTGTTACGACCGTTGTCGTAGCCATACTGTGTGCCATCAGCACTCTTCGGTTACGGGGGTCTACTTTGAGCTTGCTGGGCAGCTTAAATTTCACCGAGGTTGAAGGAGCGAGTTTGCTAGGGGTGGGCTTCTCTTTAACTCTGTTCTCCTTCCCAGGAGCTCCTGGCTCTGTGGTCTTGTTGTTTGCTGCTGTCCAGCATGGGGTAGGCGCACGAGGAAGACTCTGGTTATTGCGCCGGTGAATCGATTTAGGAACTCTTTGCTGCTGTGGAGCACTGCAGCCGTTCTTGGTGTCAGTGGCTGGAGGGGGGCTTCTTTGGGGTGGAGGTTGAGGCTTCTTCACCGTGGATCCTTCTACCAAAAGGCTAATGCCAATGTACTGGGGAATCTCCACAGCAGCCTATTGCGAGAAGAAGAAGAGGGTGATGGGGATTGGTCAAAAGGAAGCTATTAACTTCTCCCGAGGGCAAATAAGAGCAGGAGAAAATATCTAACTAACTGTTATGACCCAGGTGGTCAAGGCAAGGCAGGCCTCTATTGCTCTCAATAAATGTTCCAACAAATGGCCTTCCAACGACCGGTAAGGCTCCACCCCACGCTACTCTAAAGGCAGCCACCCTCAGTGCCCCAAACAACAGCCCCTATATTACAAAGAAAGTCCACAGAGTAGCAGCACGCTCACAGGGCAAGGTCCAGGGTCTCAAGTTCAGTCCACCCGGCTAAGCGAGTACATGAGGCAAACTGTAGTCCATCAGGCAAAGTCAAGGCCCAAGACAAAAGACAGTCTTCGAGGCAAAGGCAAAAGGCAGGAGTCAAAGCCAGGGCAGGGTAAGCCAAAACAAGCAATTGTCCTTGGCAAAGACTAACTCCCCATGGCTTCTCCTTAAGTCAATCCACTCCAGGTGACCCTTGTGAGGAGGGTTGGGATGACCTCCTCCTGAGTAGTCTCACAGCCCTTCTCTGAGCTTGCCTACACTCTGCTCTCTGTGCCCTTGGATCAAGCGGGAGAGGCCGCAGTTCCTCAACGGAGGGGATCTGCTGCCTATCAGTATCACTGCCTGTCAGCAGCTGATCCTTCTCTGTGTCTGTGAAGGCAGGCAGTTCTTCCATCCGGTCAACCACCTCCTTCAATGCCTGAGGGGAATTGAATTGTCCTCAGTCCCTGGCTTCTCCAAACATTCCAAGGGAGGTGTGTCATTCCTGTTGGACAGTCCTGTTTCCAACTCCTGCTCCTCCTCCTCCAAACCAGGGTCTGATGGGACCATGACACCAACTATTTAGTCTGTTGCAAATGATAGTAAGGAAATATAGCTGATCACCACACCACAAGTAAATAAGGTAGGGTGCAGCACTTCACTAATGTTATGTAGATACAGGTACTCCTTGACTTACAACCACATCCAGGCCCGGAGTTTTGGTTGCTAAGCAACGCAGCCCTTGTGCCAGTCATCACATAACCGACTCAATTTTATGACCATTTTTACCACAGTTGTTAAGCAAATCATGCAATTGTTAAGTGAGTTATACAGTCATTAAGTAAATCCAACTTCCCTCATTGGGTTTGCCAGCTGGGAAGGTCACATATTGTAATCAAATAACCCCGAGACACTGCAGCCGTCATAAATGCAAGCCAGCTGTCAAGCACCCAAATTGGAATCACGTGACGATGAGGGTAGTGCAACGGTTGTTAATTTCAAGGACGGTTCATAAGTCACTTATTTTCAGCACCGTTAAAATCTGGATGGTTAATTAAAAAAAATGGTCATACGTTGAGGACTACCTGTGCTCTGTAAAGCATGAGTAAAGGGAGATTAACAATTGTGCAATAAACACCAGGATTGTTCCAGATAGATAATTCCAGAATTATTTCTTACAGATTCTTTTCAGTTTCAGATATTATTATTTTTTTGGTATGGTGGAGGGGGTTGGTCTAAATGGTAAGCAAACAATATTAACTTTGGTATTTTGCATTTCAAAGATTTATATATGAAGAAAAGGTACGGAATAGCAACTCCCTCTCCTCATCCATGTATTTCTAGATGTACTTCAGAGGACCCCTCAACCTTCAAGTCACATTTCACCGGTATACATGAAGAAAAGGAGAATTTAAACCTTCTGNCTGCATTAACAGAGGGATAGAATCAAGATCACGTGAAGTATTAATACCACTTTACAATGCCTTGGTAAGGCCACACTTGGAATACTGCATCCAGTTTTGGTCACCGCGATGTAAAAAAGATGCTGAGACTCTAGAAAGAGTACAGAGAAGAGCAACAAAGATGATTAGGGGACTGGAGGCTAAAACATATAAGGAATGGCTGCTGGAATTGGGTATGTCTAGTTTAACAAAGAGAAGGACGAGGGGGGACATGATAGCAGTGTTCCAATATCTCAGGGGCTGCCACAAAGAAGAGGGAGTCAAGCTATTTTGCAAAGTGCCTGAAGGCAGGACAAGAAGCAACGGGTGGAAACTAACCAAAGAGAGAAGCAACCTAGAACTAAGGAGAAACTTCCTGACAGTTAGAACAATTAACCAGTGGAACAACCTGCCTCCAGAAGCGGTGAATGCGCCAACACTGGAAGTTTTTAAGAAGAGACTGGACAGCCATTAGTCCGAAATGGTATAGGGTTTCCTGCCTGAGCAGGGGGTTGGACTAGATGACCTCCAAGGTCCCTTCCAACTTTATCATTATTATTATTATTATGATATACACACACAGTATAAGCAGGGAAAACAGCTGGACTCATAAAAAAAAAACCAATAAACATAACAGTTTCACCCCTCTGCTACAATTATATCAGTATGAATTTCCCTGACTATTCCTTGGGCGTTGTTTGATAATGAAGCGAAGGAAAGAAGGCTCAACTGGTTAAGCAACCGGAGTGAGGGGAAAATATATTTATTATTTATTTATTCTTTGGCAAACAGGATCCAAAGAAAGCCTCTTCCGCTGGAGTAAGCAGGGTGGGCCAATCCCATTGGGGCAAGGTGCCTCCTCAGAAAACTGGGACCATAAAGGTGCACTAGTGCTCTACTTCCTGTCTTTGTTTTTTTTTTAATTGTTATGACTTCTATTGCAGTGAGGAGGAACAACTGTGCAGGGGGAACAGCAAAGCCACCCCCAGTGCCACAGGAAAAAATACATCAGCGTGCCTGTTGTGTCCTGAGCCTGCAAAAGCAGGCTCGGGACGTTGCAAGAGTCCCGGGCATTTGCAAAAGCTGCCCGGGACCAGACTGAGTGGCGCCGGCCTTGTGCGCATGCGCAAGGCGGGAAAAGACCGCCTCATGATTGGTTGAACTTGCCCGGGGATCAGAAGGTATAAATAGAGGCCTGCGTGCCTCTGCTCGCGTTGTTCGTAGAATGGAAGCAGAGAATAAAGACTTGTTAGAAATGCTTCGTCTCAAGCGCCATTATTCTCCGGACTTAACACTGGCGACGAGGGTGGGATCCAGTCTATATAGCTAGGAAAGCTTGAAGACTCACCCAAAGAAGTCCGGAAGAGAAAACGGCGTGGAAGTCAGTGTTATCCTGCCAGTACGAAATCGCTGGAGGGTGCGTGCGGCTGAAGAAGAAGACCTGATCCTCGATCATGGCGAAAGTTGGGCGTTTAGCGGAATTCGACGTCTCTCACCCCGAGAGGTGGGAATCTTATGTTGCAAGAGTCGAGACGTATTTCCGCATAAACCAGATTTGGGAGGAAGGCTTGAAGGCTGCCACATTGTGCGTTTGTGGGCAAGACGCCTTTGAGATCGCCGAGAGCGTAATCGCCCCGGACTCGCTAGAAACGGTATCATACTCCGATCTGAAGAAAACCTTAAAGGAACATTTCCAACCCAAGCAATCTGTCATGGCTTGGAGGCACACATTTCAACAGAGAGATCAGCGAGTTGGAGAATCAGCAAAAGAATACGTTGCGGCCTTGAGAAGAGCAGCTAAACCGTGCGACTTCAAGGACTTAGAGGAAAGACTGCGCGATCGTTTTGTGTGCGGACTGAGGAACACAGAATTACAGCAGAGGCTGTTCGCCAGGG
>NW_015394665.1:17160-18702 GCF_001527695.2 Protobothrops mucrosquamatus
GGGTCTTTGTATGACGGAACAGTTCCACATCATACACACACTGTGTAACTTAACTTATCAGTTAACATATAACCATCACTATGATGGCGTCCATGTGGGCGCCGTATTATTTCATCTAGGGGGGAGGGGTGTTGTGTCCTGAGCCTGCAAAAGCAGGCTCGGGACGTTGCAAGAGTCCCGGGCATTTGCAAAAGCTGCCTGGGACCAGACTGAGTGGCGCCGGCCTTGTGCGCATGCGCAAGGCGGGAAAAGACCGCCTCATGATTGGTTGAACTTGCCCGGGGATCAGAAGGTATAAATAGAGGCCTGCGTGCCTCTGCTCGCGTTGTTCGTAGAATGGAAGCAGAGAATAAAGACTTGTTAGAAATGCTTCGTCTCAAGCGCCATTATTCTCCGGACTTAACAGTGCCATCTTGATCTCAGGACCAGGATGAGGCAGAAGTTTCCACCAATCGGAAGCCACCATCCTACTACTTTGATAGTGATTGATGGGACATGGAAGAAGACACCTAAGACACAGTGAACTACATATTCAACTTAAACCATTTGTTTAGTAACTGTTTGAAGTTACAATGGCAATGAAAAAAAAACGATTTAAGACACCTTCCACCCTTACGACCGTTGCAGTATCCCTATGGTCACGTGTTCAGAATTTGGATGCTTGGCAACTGGCATGTATTTATGACGGTTGCAGTGTCCCAGGGTCATGCGATCAGCTTTTGCAACCAAAAGTCAAGGGATAAGCCAAATTCACTTAACAACCATATTATTAACTTAACAACTGCCATGATTCAGTTAACAACCCTGGTAAGAAAGGTTGTAAAACAGGGCAAATTCACTTAACAACTGTCTTGCTTAGCAACGAAAAGTTGGGGCTCAGTTGTGCTTGTCGGTCAAGGATTACCTGTACCCTGAGTTGCAAAGGCAGAAACCCCAATTAGGTAAACCCGATATAAAGAGAATCAACCTGGAAAAAGTGAGGTAAGCACTCCAAGGAATTTAACGAGGATGGGGACACTCACCTGTTTATAGATGAGCTCAAAGTTTCCCGTGTTGCAGTTGCGATCGTATTTGCGGTCAATGACCACACGCAAGGTATCCTCCTGCACACTGGCACACAGCCGGGTGGTGACAGATGTAGAGGCTGCCATGGTGGGGCTGGCATTGATCTCAATCAGCCACGGCTGATAGTTTTCTCCAAAGAGAAAGTCTGCCCCATAAAGCTCAAAGCTGTTTTTGCGGAACTCCACGAGGTCCTGAGAGGTCTGTATGGCGTGAATGATGGCCGCCTTCATGCCAGGCACAATCACCTTAGACCAGGCCTCTGGTGCTCCCATTTTCCGCAGGTGGATCTGGAATTGATCAGACGACCACATGTTGTCTGGGGGAAGCTCAGAATGGCGGTTTAGGGAATTCTCATAATGTTTCTGGATGGAGTTATTGCACAGGTGGATGGAACTGGGGTGAAGAAGACGAAGATGGGATCAATAACTGGCGCCAGATCATATGCCAAGGATTTTAACACAGGATATATCTACTAAG
>NW_015394666.1:0-4163 GCF_001527695.2 Protobothrops mucrosquamatus
ATTGCACACTGGGTCTGTTTGGGGCAGTGCCACCCCATCCAAGACCAAAGGAGGCAATTCTCCATGGATCAAAGAACCCAAACCCAGAGTCTTGCCAGGGTTCAGTTTCAATCTGTTGCTCCCTATCCAGCCCCTAAGAGCCTCCAGGCATTGCGAGAGGGAAATCATGGCATCGCTTAACTCACCACAGGCTGAGATATACAGCTGAGTATCATCAGCATATTGATGATATCTCAGTCCATGGTGACAGATGATCTCACCCAACAGCTTCATGTAGATGTTGAATAGGAGCAGAAAGAGTACTGAATCCTGCAACACCCTGCAAAGTAGTGGGCGAGGGCTGGATCTCTCGCCCCCTATTAACACTCACTGAGCGGCCACAGAGGAAGGAAGTGAACCAGGATAGCATAAAGTCTCCCACTCCCTACCCCTGAAGCTGTTCCAGGATACCATGGTCGATGGTATTGAAAGCTGCCGAGAGGTCAAGTAAAGCAAGGATGGATGCACTACCTACATCCCGCTCTCGCCAGAGATCATCAAAAAGCATGACCAATGTTGTTTCTGTGCCATATATAGGCCTGAATCCAGACTGGTAGGGGTCTAGATAATCCGTTTCATCCAGAAACCTCTTGAGCTGCCGTGCAACCACCTTCTCAACTATCTTCCCCCAAAAGGGAAGACTGCAGACAGGTTGGAAATTATCCAACAGGGTGGAATCCAGCGATGGCTTCTTGAGGAGAGGGCGGACCCCAGTCTCTTATGTTAACAGTTATTTGTACCTACATAGAAAAAAATCTTTATGGTAAACTCTTAACAGTAAACTCTTGATTCTACTAGTCAGAAGTATAACAATAAATAAGTGAATGCAAATAAATAAATAACACCTCCTGCTGTGAAATTAACCTCAAATGTAACCAACTAGTATGTAAGTATGGATAGAACTATCAGAAGTGCTTTGGGTCATCATAATAAGTGGGACAAAAATAAACAGTAAAAATAAAAAAATTATATAAGTAAACTTTAGAGAGTCAATTTAGTGTAGAAGTTAAAGCACCAGGCTAGAACAGGAAACCATGAATTCTAGTCCTACCTTAGGTACAAATACAGCTGGATGACCTTAGGCCAACAATTCTCTCTCATATTGGAGGTGGAAGGATAGACCTACTTATACAATGGAAATCCCCCTTATTTTCCTAACTTTTCCCCAGATGCTATTGGATTCACTCAAATATTGTAGTCTCCCAATATTTGGTACAGTAAAATATCTAAAATGGATTCATAAAGCTGCTTTTTTTTCTAGGTCATAGAACTTTATACAATATTTTCTTCTGTTTTCTAATGATGAACCTGATCAAACTGCTCTTACATTTTCATTTTCTATTGTTATCCCACAGAGATAGTATCTGTAAAATCACTCAGCTTAGGGATCACATAGGTTTATAATATAATTTAAGAAATGTAAATTGCTATTTGTAAAAGAGAAATAACCCCAAATACAATACTGCTCACTAGAAATAATTTCTCTGAAAACTATCCAAGAACCTTCTAAAATTAATCCAAAGGATGGATGATTTTTTTGTAATAATTGGCTTCCTTTTTGAAATGTCAGGTGCTGCAAGGGAAATTGCTTTTCATGCTGAAAGTTAGGAGATTGCATACAAAGCCTCCAAAAAAAAAAGCAAATATTATTTATAAGTAATTATGGATGTATAAAATGTATTGGACCATTCTACAAAACTGTTCTATTCCTTCTGGACCCTATTGGCAGAGGGTTCAGCATTTTCCAGAAGTAAACCCTCCAAAGCAGAAGCAGGTCAAGATGTTCTAGATGTAAGCATTCTGCATGAAACATTAGACTCATTAGAATACTTTATTTGGCCAACTGTGATTAGACACACAAGGAATTTTCTGGTGCAGAAGCTCTGTGTACATGCAAAGGATCAGAGTAATAATAACCATAATGATAATACCAAAAATACACTGGAGTAAAGAAGATAAGACAGATAATAATGCTACAGCCATACAACATGGGTAAATGTACATAGACATTAAACAGTACTGTAAGAATTAGGTGTTCAGCAGAGTGATGGCATAAGGGAAGAAACTGTCCCTGTGTCTAGTTGTTTTGGCATGCAATGCCTTATAGCGGTGTCCTAAGGGGAGGAGAACAGATCTATTTCAGGGTTGGATCACACTAAGAATATCTCAAAATCATTTCCAGTTTGAAGGATGTAGTTCCAGGCACAAAAACAAAAACAAAGCTTTATCTCTGTTTTAGCTAGAAAAATGCAATTAATCACACTTCTGGTAAGCCCTGATGACAAACTGACATTTGTCTAAAAGAGAGAAACCCATTGTGGCTGAAATGGCACCTGATTGCAGGAACTGGGCATCTGAAATCTCTCTGAAATTAAAGAGATTATCAGATTATCCACATAGCTGTTATTTTGCAGGTTATTTTGTGACCAGAAAAATTGTAAGTCCAACTCCTATTTAGGAATAAGTTTTAAGTAGTGTCCTTGAATGTCCAAGGACCTAAGGACAATATGAGCAAAACAGCATGCTTTGGTGTTTTAGACTTCAGTCTTTTACATACTTGTTGGGGTTGACGAACATTGAAATCCAAACTACTTAGCAGGCATCAGCTGGCCTCTCTTTTGACATGGGTATTTTTTTTTCATTCTGGTCCTTTAAATTCCAGCATTACCACTCAGCATGGCCAATAGCTATGCTGCGCCAGGAATTCTGGAGCTTGTTACTCATTATACTTGGAAAGCACTAAGTTCAGTAATATTCTAGGGCAGACATGTCAAACACAAGGCTCGGGGGCCGGATGCGGCCCACGAAGTGGTTTCATGTGGCCCGCGAAGCCATCCTGGAAACAGTGAGGGAACGGCCCCCGCTGCTATGGCCCTGGCCCAGGACAGCTGGGAGCCAATGTACAATTTTATGGTGGCCATCTGTATTGAAACGCATTCAGTCTTAGCTCCATAAGCCCCCCCCCCCGCATGGCCTGAGAGGAGCAGTGAGGCTCCTCCAGTGGACCATGCCTTGTCACTTGCCCTGGTCCCACCCCCTTCTGCCAGAGACCCTCAGATCTATCGCACTCCTGCCCAGGCCCCCACAGGCATCCTTGATGCGAACGATGTAGAGCTGGCCACACCCACCTAGTAGGCCACACCCACTCCATCCATGCCCACCCAGTAGGCCGCACCCATCCTGGCCACACCCACCTGGCCCCAAGGGCAACCGCAATGCTGATGCAGCCCTCAATGAAATTGAGTTTGACACCCCTATTCCAGGGTATGTATTGCATCTCTGAGTAGTGTATTTTTTTTCTATCTAACAAAATGAAATTCAATGGTGAAAAAAGTAAGGTTCTACATTTAGGCAAGAAAAACCAAATGTACAGGTATAGTATAGGGGGTACCTTGCTCAATAGTAGTAAATGTGAGAGGGATCTGGGAGCCCTAGTGGACAATCACTTAGATATGAGCCAGCAGTGTGCTGCAGCTGCCAAAAAAGCCAACACAGTGCTGGGCTGCATTAACAGAAGGATAGAATCAAGATCACGTGAAGTATTAATACCACTTTACAATGCCTTAGTAAGGCCACACTTGGAATACTGCATCCAGTTTTGGTCACCACGATGTAAAAAAGATGCTGAGACTCTAGAAAGAGTACAGAGAAGAGCAACAAAGATGATTAGGGGACTGGAGGCTAAAACATATAAGGAACGATTGCTGGAATTGGGTGTGTCTAGTTTAATGAAGAGAAGGACGAGGGGGGACATGATAGCAGTGTTCCAATATCTCAGGGGCTGCCACAAAGAAGAGGGAGCCAAGCTATTCTCCAAGGCACCTGAAGGCAGGACGAGAAGCAATGGGTGGAAACTGATCAAGGAGAGAAGCAACTTAGAACTAAGGAGAAACTTCCTGACAGTTAGAACAATTAACCAATGGAGCAACCTGCCTCCAGAAGTGGTGAATGCTCCAACACTGGAAGTTTTTAAGAAGAGACTGGACAGCCGTTTGTCTCAAATGGTGTAGGGTTCCTGCCTGGGCAGGGGGTTGGACTCGATGACCTCCAAGGTCCCTTCCAACTTTATTATTATTATTATTATTATTATTATTATTATTATTATTATTATTATTATTATTATT
>NW_015394666.1:4513-7191 GCF_001527695.2 Protobothrops mucrosquamatus
AAGAGACTGGACAGCCGTTTGTCTCAAATGGTGTAGGGTTCCTGCCTGGGCAGGGGGTTGGACTCGATGACCTCCAAGGTCCCTTCCAACTTTATTATTATTATTATTATTATTATTATTATTATTATTATTATTATTATTATTATTATTATTATTATTATTATTATTATTATTATTATTATTATTATTATTATTATTACTTTTCTGTTATTTTAAAGATGTTCTGGACATTAATATTTCACATCATTCTAGAGAAGTATTTGATAACCACCTTGCAAACTAAAGTTAGTACTCTGAGGTACTCCGTTCTAATTAAATCTTTCAGAAAACTATTGAAATTTAGTGGTACGTATGTATCTTTTATATTAACTAGTAGGTGCAGAGACAAGGAGGATAACAAAGCTCTACTGAATTCAAGAAATGTTCTCAACGAACAACTCATGGCAAACACGGATATGCCCTTGCATAAATAATAATGTTGTGATCATGAGATTCTTAAATGATATAAGATGGAATAAAGGTTGTGACAATTATTGTAAAATAAAGTTTAAAAAGTTTAAAGGTTTCCCCTGCCCAATTGTGACCAATTCAAGGGGCAGTGTTCATCTCCAATTCCCAGCCGAATGCCTGCATTGTTGAGAGATAATTCTGTCATCGTGGCCAGCATGAAAATACAGAATGCAGTAACCTCCTGCCGAAGCGGTACCTATTTATCTACTTGCAGTTGCATGCTTTCAAACTACTAGGTTGGCAGAAGCTGAAGTGAGTAAGTGAAGCTCACCCCGTCATGTGGAGCTTGGGTGTTGAACCTATCAGCTTTTCAGCTGACAAGCCCAGCATCTTAACCGCTGAGCCATCGTGCCACTCTTAAATACATATTGTTGGATCAGGCAGTTGCATACATCAGAGCTGGTCAGATTTTAAACTTTACTTTTCACTAGAATGCTAAGTAACTAATAACATGAGAGGAAGACGTAAAATAATGGTTTAGTAAGGTGAATATGGAACAAGGAGAAATGTGTCTCTGAATACATGTTCAGTATAGGAATTGGTTTTGAGCACAAATTGCTTCTCACAACTTCTGTTATTTGGTGCTCTTATTTTTTCATCATTTAATTTCAGGTTTTTGTTTTGGTATGGTTATTAAAAATGAAAAATCCCTCATTTACTTAAGTTTATATCAGAATGGCTTGGTATATCTATACCTATCTTATGTCAGACCTGATCCAGGTGATTATGAATGTTACCTTGAATTACAACTAGCAATTGTTTTATAAGACTCTTTCTTTATAAATACTCTTAATTGTTACAAGCCACAAATTATTTCCCAGTAAGATTAGTTATTTTTGCTGCCTTAGAGATGTTCTAAAGAGTTTTCTATTAAGATAAGTATTACAATGAATAGAAAAACCAGCTAATTTCTTTTACTGCCTTTACTTTTCACTGCATAGTAATCATCTTAAATAAAACGATTGTCTGTAGAGTACAAGGAACTACTATAATGGAAGTGTTAACTGCAAATAATATTTCACAAGCCAAAAATAAAAGGATTTCTCTCCAATACTGCAGGTTATGTTCCAATCTAGGGGAAATGTCACAGTGTATCAAATTAGGCCATCAAACTCTTCCAGGTTCACATGGCATGGACTTTGAAAATATGTTTAAAATTGAACAGAAACTGACACTAAGGCTAAGAAGACCGTGCCATCAGGATAGTATAACTATCCTGATGTTATACTGTAGCTCAGCAAAAACAATGATTCATTGTATAACTGTTCAGAAAAGCAGTAATTCAGTACAACTACCAGTGATATAATGATTTATATAAATGTATGGTGCAACTAACTACAGTTAGAACATTTAATATAGCTCTGTTCATCACATGTTAACTATATTAAGACAGAGAACAGTTACTGAAGGAACAACCAAAGTAGTCAATAGGTTGGAGAAGAAAAGCCACGAAGTTTGGAAATAAGGTAAATAATGTTTTTTATTCCAGTATGTTTATTTACTACCTCAACCACTGGCATCAGCTTCCCTTTCAAAACCTGTTGCTAAGGAAGAAAAACAGTAAGGTGTTAGTGTACTCTTGTTCTTTTTTGTGTTTTCCATATATACTGGTTGAGCCACTGTAGGAGAGACTGCTAGATTAAATAGGCACATCTCTTCTTTTATTCAAACACAATTCACATTCAAGTTATTGAGAAAGAATCTTGTTAATAATTTTTCTCTTCTTATACAGCCCAGCTATTACTAACCTGAAAAAGTATACCGAAGAGACACTGAAGCTAATTTCTTACAAAAGAAATAACATTTTGTTATTAAAATAATTGTTACACATACCACATTCCCTTTCTTCCAGTGAATAAACCCAAAGGGATACAAATACAGTTTAATGTGATATCAGTGAGATGAGGAATTTTGCTTTGTAGTTTATAGTATGCCTATACAATACAATAAAATGTCTACAGTCTAACTACAGAAATAAAAATTAACTAATCCCTAACTACACATAAAGCAATCAGTAACTGATGCCACCAACTCATGTCCCAAAGCTATTTGTTGTAATTTACTGAAAGTCAATAGTATAGGGTCTGACTGAATTTTGAAAGAAATGCTTCCAAAGGGCAGATAAACATACACACAAACACACACCAGGAAAAAAAAAAACACTGCCT
>NW_015394666.1:10573-11700 GCF_001527695.2 Protobothrops mucrosquamatus
CCCCCCCCCCGGCCCTTAACCCTTCACGAGTTTCCGCGGCGAGTCTTGGGAACGAAAAACAAAACGCCTCTCCTCCGAACACGAAACGTCGACTCGCGGGTTTCCCTCGGGTTGCTTTTAAATATATCCCCAGTCTTCGGCACGTGTTGCGCTCGGCCAGGGAGCGACCCTCGATGAATTGAACCGAGTTCCGTTTAATCGAGGAGCAAACGGGACCCGCTCTGCTTTCCCGTCCGCTGCCCCCCCGAATAGGTCTCCGTGGCGCAGAGCAATCGGGACGGGGCTTAAGGGTCGTTTGCTGCCTTCCATTAGCACAGTGGTTCTCAACCTTTTTAATGCCGCGACCCCAACCGGTCGTAAGTCGAGGACTAAACCGGTCATAAGTCGAGGACTACCCAACCGGTCGTAAGTCGAGGACTTTCCCTGCCCGGGAGCGCCGCGCATGCGTGGTTCCGCCCCCTGCGCCGGTCGAGGCGTAGCTGGCAAGTGGCAGAGACGGAGCAGGCCGACCACCAGCTAGCCCAGCCCAAGGGAGGTAAGGCACCCGCCGGAAAAGAGGGAAAAAATGGCGGACAAAAAAATGGCGGACAGCCTTGCTTGGCGACCCCCGTGAAATGGTCGATCGACCCCAAATGGGGTCCCGACCCACAGGTTGAGAACCACTGCATTAGCATGAGCTAAACCAGGGGTAGTCAACCTTGGCTCTTTTATGACTCGTGGACTTCAACTCCCAGAATTCCTGAGCCAGCTGAGCTGGCTCAGGAATTCTGGGAGTTGAAGTCCGCGAGTCATAAAAGAGCCAAGGTTGACTTACCCCTGAGCTAAACAAACTCAGGATGTACATAACCTTGGAAACGTTTAACTCAAACGTGATGAGGTTCTCTGGCTTTCATAGACTTTGGGATTCCCCTTCCTCCCCCCCCCCCCCAAAAAATATATAGTACGAATCATTCCGGAATAATCAATCATAAAACTATTATTTATATGCAGAATGGATGCATTTTTTTTTTTTACCAAAGTTGAGCGAATCTACAGTGGGCCTTCAATGTGTCGAGCAGTGAAATAAAATCAAAGTGTTATCTTGTAATGTTTATTAATGCAGAAAAATAACGTAGCGCTAATTTTTT
>NW_015394666.1:14441-15674 GCF_001527695.2 Protobothrops mucrosquamatus
TGTGAGATCGGTGTCCATATAAATATGATAAATAAATATTTTCTGGAGATAGGAAAAGAAAGGAGTAATATGCCATCTTTGATAGATAAATCATATTCACAGTGATGTATAAACAATGAAAAAAGAGAGAATATTAGAAGTTAATCATTATGCCTACTCTGATCTAATGTAAGAATCAAATGTTGATATAACAAGGAATTTTGAAAATTCTTACATGATCTATTTTTAAAAATAAATTGATGTAATTTACACTGGAACGTAGATACGTTTTGTATTCTACATTCCTTTATTTTGCAGTATAGTACATACAATTATAAAAAATATGTAAAAACCATAGGTTTTATATCGACTATAACTGAAACATTTCAGTTATGAACTGATTTGTACTTCCCTAGCTACCTTACCTTCTAAGTCTGTTCAAGCACTTATAGGTTAATTTCATATTCTCCCAACTAAATAGCAGGTAGACTTCTTTCTGTATGTATTAAATCTCTAGAATTCAAAAATCAAGTTTTCCCTTGGCAGACCTAAAATGATCGCAGTGATTGCAACAATGTGCTCAAAGTAGAATGTGACATTTGCATTTGTAGAAGTGAGGGTAAGCTGGATACAGTATTGACAATTCCTCTATTTACAATGTTTATATCTTTATATCCTTTATAAATAGAAGCTAAAAAGAATAGTGCCCTAATCCATCGTTAATTTGTATATATTCATGGAAGAAAACTTCAAAAATCTGATACTTATATGTGACTCATCTTATCCATTAAATAAATATTTAGACCTGTGTTCATATCATTTCCTTAGCTGATGTCTTGCGTAAATTTGCCTACATTCATTCTGAATACATATATATTAGTGGATTGGAAAATAGTGTTTTCTTTATTTTTTCTTTATTTTTCTTATTTATATTTTTTCTTATTCTTATTTTTCTTTATTTTTGCCTTAGTATTGTGTTTTAAAGAATTTCCACACTAGGTATTTGATTATCATTGCAGTTTATTTATTTATTATTTATTTATTTATTAATTGAATTTTTACCCCGCCCTTCTCCTTGCGGACTCAGGGCGGCTGACAGCCTATAAAAACAACTACAAAAATACCCCAAAAACTATCATTAAAACAAAGTTAAAATAAAATATTAAATTTGGCCTTATTAATTATTAAAATTGCTTTTAAAACCCCTCTAAAAATTTCCCCTTAGGCCAGTCCTGCTTGTTGGAAGAGCCATGT
>NW_015394667.1:0-7833 GCF_001527695.2 Protobothrops mucrosquamatus
TCTGAGAACTGTGTTTGCATAAGGCAGGGAGTGGGGGATTTTTCTAACAACTATTTGGCATATGAGTCAGAATGGAGGTTAGTGTGGATGGCTTTCTGTGGGTGACTGCATCTGTGGGTGTCAGAGTGAGACAGAGATGGATAGATGGCTGTAATTAAATAGCTGGTGAAATGACTATAATAATCAAATGAATGTAAAGATACAAATTTCAAATGGCGCACTATAAAAAAAGCAGATTGTTCAACAAATCTTGAGATATTTATTTCCACTGCATCGAAGACTGGTTCCACTTTGTTTGAATCATCTGGCTGCAGATGACTCACCTCAAGTTCATTTTAATTTCTTTCTTATTGTTCTTTTTTTGGGGGGGGCTGGGGGGACATGAGAAAGAGATACTGATCAATGGTCCTTTTCTTTAGGAATGTTCCCCTTTGGTCCCATAAGCTTGTGAGATGGTTAGGAGAGAAGAAAAAATAAGAAAATATTTAAGAATAGAATAGAATAGAATAGAATAGAATAGAATAGAATAGAATAGAATAGAATAGAACAGAGGTATGTAGATTTGGTAAAGTGATACATGTTGAGTTTTATTATGCCTGCTTTCCAGAAAATTCTGCCTGGGTTTATGTCCTGTTAGTTTGGGGTTTTCAGTGAAACAATTTCTCCCTGCAGAGAGATTGCACTTGAAAAGTCTCTGGTTGAATCGTAGTCTTATTCAGTCATGCACTCGTATCTACAGTAGCTCCTTCATGCTCAAGGAAACACATAAAAATAAAACATTTTTTTTAAAAGCAAGTGCTCACGATATCTGAACCGCCACACATAAGCTTGCTAACAGCAGTCAACAGTAAAGCAACAATAACCATCATACAGGATTTTTCAGAATCTGAATTTTCCCAGATTTTGTTTAGAGCAGAGCTTGTAATGAATAGATGCCTCAGGCAACTGTACTTTCCTATTTTTAGGAATGGCTTCATCAATCAGGATATTTCATTGTATTATTAATATCCGGTTCTAGAGAAGAAATGAAGAACCTTATTCCACGACAACAGAACTAGATTATTGAGATAATTGAGTTCTATCACAGAAGGTGTTGTGTGTGCTTTTCTCATCCATATTCCCCTATAGAGATTGCTATGTTCTCTTCTTCCTCTTAACTCAATGGCTTGAGTGAGAATAACCTACAATGCACAAAAGATCTCTTTTGCATTAAGGCATTAGGAAGAAGAATGGAGAACAGTTCCCACAAAGGGATGTAACACCTTGGGAAATAAATATTTCTGAGGAAATTACAAGTCAGGTAAAAAATTACTTGACATCCCCAAATATAATTACATCCATTTGCTTCAGTAATTATACACATACATACCCATAATCATACACAAATGCATGACAGACGGTCTTCCTGGTAAACAAACAGCAAAGAAATTAATAAAGCAAATATTTTGCATTTTTCAAAGCATTGTTAAATTTCTATATTCTTTGAAAAATAAATATTACAAATCCACCTAATGCAGAATGCAATTTTCTGTGGGTGTACAAAATACTCCCAGTGGCTCAAACAGATGCTGTTTAGAGAGGGATCTCTGGAAATAAACGGAGAGATTGTAAATTTTAAAGACGAGAAATGAGAGTTCACAAAATTAACGAACATATATTAAGAGATCATTTTAAGTTAACCTACATACATGTACATATTGATCAAACTGTACTCCTTTGAAGTAGGCAACATTATGCAAAGTGCAGAAAAAAGAGGAAAAAATAAGCAAAAGAAAATAAAGACAGGAGATAAAAGGGAAATAAAAAGTGAAATCTAAATCTAATCTATACACTTAGACTTACTTAGTGATCACTCATTCAGTGACTGCTGGAAGTTGCAACAACACTGAACAAGTGATACTTATGAGAGGTCCTCAAAGTTCCAGCCATCACACCATCCCATGTGATCACGATCTGGGCACCTGGCAAATGGCTCAAACTTATAATAGTTGCAGTGCCCTGCTGTCATATAATCTTCATTTGTCACCTTCTCTGTTGGCTTCCCATAAGCAAAGTCAACGGAGAAGCCAGCAGGTAAGACTCTGCACTCAGCAGTAGCCCCACTGAGCCCGAAATCACTTGGGCGCATGCCACTGCAATCATACACACGCACACGCACACACACACCTCATCTGCCTACCTGGCAGCCTGCTTGTGAGCCATCTGGTAGCTGCAACTTCCTGCCAGCTTCCCTACTGATTTTGGTTATCAAAAGCCGGCAGGAAGTTGCAAGGTGTTCTTGCTTAACAACCTTGTGTGTCGTGCTTAGTGATGGCAATGGGACTGCTGGGATTGCCATTGCTAATTTGATGCAATTACACATCAAACTTTAGGATTGCATCGCTTATCAATGGAAATTCCAGTCCCAACGATCATTGTTAAGTGAGGACCACCTAGATCATTCTCTATACAAAAAGCCTTATCTATGGCCTTGTTATCCATGGTTTGATCTCAGTAAATATGTAATTAATATATTCATAGTTTCAGCCTTGAAATCCAGCTTATTTTCATACAACAAAATGGACAGAAGTCTTATACACAGACACTCTTACTACTTTGACACGTGTTCATACTTCACAACAGATTCATTATCTTTTTACAAGCAGTTATTTGTCTTAAAAATTATCTATCCATACTCCTATCTTTAGCAAACCTTCTACAAGTTATGCAAATTTATCTACTTGCTCAGATTTTCTGTCATTTAAGTATAATTTGCAACCACTCACTCAATTTTCCCTATCAAATTCAGTCTACTAATTTTCAGAACACATTCCTTATTGTAAATTAGTTTAACTGATATTTGCTGCAAATTATTTGGGTCCTCACCCCACAACATGGCATCATGTGCATCATAAATATATGACCATTCATGTCCCCAATCAATACTTCTTTATTTCATTTATAATTTCAAATATTATAGTTATATACTCTTACTCATCACATATATTCCTTATATATTTATCTGTAAAATATTTATCTACAGTAGACAGCTTAATCCTTAGCTTATTCTGTGCTCATTGCTGAAGCATTCATTATTCTCTCCATAGAATGCAAGGACAAAAAGGTTACTTACTTAAGGTTCATTTTTTTAACTTGTGGTAAAATAAAAAAGCAATAGGGCCAGGAATAAGGGGCAACTGTATGTGTGTGTGTGTGTGGGGCGGGGTTCCAATAGTCAAGATGATACATATAAAAAGTGGGTAAGGCTTCAATCAAACATCATAACTGCCATTTTGACTTTTTGGAACTTCATACCTCAAAAGATATCCTTCAGAATTGCAAGATGACAGATTAAACATGGCTTGGATAGAAAAAGAAGGACAAAAGAAGCATGTTGTGGTGTCCCAAAGGTGCTTTTTCAGGAGGCAACTGGACTTTCTTGTTTTCTTTGAAGACATTTCGCTTGTCATCCAAGAAGCTTCTTCAGCTCTGGCCGGAGGGTGGATGAGAAGCGAAACAAGAAAGTCCAATTGCCTCCTGAAAAAGCACCTTTGGAACAACCATGACCTGGATGACTGAGAATCTCTATATGTTGAGGTGGTTTGGTCATATAGATAGAATCAGTAATGGCCTGTGAAAAGGAAGGGGAGGTTGTAGGTGAATAGGATGGATGAGCTCCTCAAAAGGAGAAAGTTGAAAAATTTTAAAAAACAAAAGCAATGTATGGAGCTGTTGGAAGCAAGAATAGCTTGGCAGGTGAGGTTGTATACCCTCATATACCACTCTTTTTGCATTCAGCAACCAAAGCTTCATATTTGTGCACAGTAACCCATAAAGTTTCTTCACTTTATCATTATACAAACCTACAGTAAACTTTCTTGAATTCACTCATCTTTCTTGAATTCATTCATCTCTCAATGACCTGCTGAAGAACAAGTAATATAGTCTCTAGGGCCCCTACCGACATAATCCCACACTGCGTAGGTTGCTTACTGTCCCTTCTTCTATCTTTTTGGTCAGAATTTTGACCACATCAATTCCTGGTTTTTGATAAATCACAGCCCTTTCATTCATAGTTTAAACTTTTACCTTTCCTGCTCTGCAAGTATTCATCAGCCCACAAAGTCAGTGCACCTTTACTTAGGTCTGCTGTACATTTCCCCTTCCATTTGGCACACAGCGTATCTCTTTTTCTTTCTACTATTGCAATCATTAATTCATATTCTTGGACATAACCTTCAAATCTCCATCTTCCCAGTGTTATACACAGATCGGCCTATCATGGTTGTGTTCAGTTAAGACAACAATCTTTGGTAAAAGAGCAAAGCACAAGCAAGGTTATCAACATTAGTCATACCTAACTCACATGCAGCATTCACTGCTAACAGTGAAGATACACACTGGAAAGTTTGGACATATTTTGGGCAGCATACCACAACCTCATCCTAACTCCAGTTATATTCTAAGCACGCTCATGCTACTCTATACGAGCTATAATCTCTAAAAACTAACTTTCAAAACTAATGAACAGTTGCCTAATCGACTATAAGGTACATGCAGTTGATATAGTGAAGATGCAATAAAAATTCTAAAAGTGCCATTATAAAAAAAATTGGCCAAAATGTGGGACAGTGGATATTTCTATGATTACTCACTTCTATAAAGTTAAAAATGAATACTAAGGAAAAGGAAAAGAATATATGAGGGTTGAATGAACAATAATGCCTCAAATGTTGTAAATCACCAACAGATGGCAATACTGCTGTGCTAGAAGCTTTGTTCCTTCACCTCAGTTGGCAGGAAGTATTGTGCGAAAAGGCGTTGATGCTCCAGTATGTGAAATGGAAGCCTGCAGTAAATATTTGTCTGTGCATTTTAAGCAATGCATTCTTATCAATTTTTGACTGCCAATGCACTTTTGTTGATGGTGGTGATTGTGTAGATGTGAGTCCTGTGTATCTCTGAACTACCCCCCCCCCCCAAAAAAAACACACCTTAAGATGATGAACTAAGAAGAGCCGATTCAAGTAATTGAGAACGAAGTGGACAGCCTGGGATGGGAACTGACACATTTCCCATGAGAAAAGTTGATGAACCAATTAAGAACAATTGGTGGATCATTCAAATGGAAATTTCTGTCTATTATGGCATATCCCGGGAACACGCGGGTCGCATTATTGAGGTTCTTCAGTGTGGGAAAATTTGTGCAAGTTGGGTTCCTCATATATTGATGGCAGAGATGAAAACTTCAGGAATTGAAACTCTTATCATGCTACCAGAATGAAGGTGAGCAATTTCATCATAGCACTATGAGAAATGACAAAATATGGGCTCACTATATTCAGTCCATAAAACATTATCACAAAGCTTCACTTGTGGGGAAAAAAATCAAGACACAGAATTCAGCTCTCACTTGTCATTTTTGGGGCCAAACAGATGGTGTCATTTATATGGATTTCCTTGAACTGGCATCACTATCAATTCAGAATGCTGCTCTGCAATGCTCAAAACTTTGAAACACTGATTAAGCAGAATTTGAAATCAAAAAAGGAGTTTTTGCTGCAACATGATATTGTAAATATCATTAGCCCAGGACTTGCAGAGATTTTTAGAAGTCCAAATAACCAAAAGAGAGAAGAAATGTACAACTGTCTTTTAATAGGATAAAATGTGGATGACCTTTAGGCTATAAATCAGAGGGATGGACAATAATTAAAACCTGACATATAATGATATCATCTTGTCCCGTTTCTTGTTCCAATTTCATAGCATATTGCGCCATAATTCTGCTCATTCTTGCCAAAGATAAGAATACAAAGATCATTTCCTACAATGAATAAGAAATTTGAAATTTACTGTGTATTGTTGGAAGTAAAATCTGGTCCCATTCTTATTCCAAGCCAGGAGAAAGATGCAGAAGAAATGAACTGAAGGCAGGCTACAGTTGGAAAGGAGGTCTCCATTTATTTGGTAGCCAGAAACAACAGTGACAGCAGCATATTTCTGGGGTGGCTGACATTGGGGTTGAGAGTAGATAGGCTTTTATACAATTTGGGGGGCTTTGAGATTGAGATGCCTGTCCTATGCAAGAATATGTCCTTTAACATTTTAATGGCTGTTGCCAGATTTCTATGAAGTCATATAGGGGTCATGACTGGCTCTACAGGCGAAAGGGGAAATGCAAATCCTAGTTGTCTTGTTTGTCTGAGCTAATCTTGTCAGTTTTGGCTCCTTGCCTATTCTGCTGCTGGCTGCCCTTTGTTTATGAATACAGTAGCCTGGCTTTACAAAATATCCATTCATAAAGCCTAGCCTCTTCAGACTTCTGCTTGAGGCTATTTTCCTATAGCAGAAAGACTGGGGCTGCTTTCTGCCTTTGTTAAGGAGATTTTTCTCCTCTTCTCCTTTAGGGGAAATATTCTATTCTGTCTTTTTAAATATTCTGTAAAATATTTTATTCTGGGGAGGGGGGAGCTTCCCACAGTATAACCCGTTGTTACACAACCATTTGTATGAAGATGTAAAGGGCTGTTTGACTAAACTTGTGCCCTTTTTATAACTCCAACAAAATGTGTTTTCTTTTAAATACAGGCTTTGGGTTATTTTAGTAGACGGGCTTGCAGAACAATAGACATAACTTGCAGCTATCATTCTGACTCAGTTTGCTTCATTGTTACTCCCCCACGTGTTTCTATTGTTGTGGTTTGATGACATAAAAATATCAGACACACACACACACACTACTGACCCTCAGCTTTTTTATAAGGCCCAATGCATACACAAATACACAATCACATATGTTTTAAATAGAAGATGTTCTGGATCTGACCCTTTCAAAGATACTCTAAGCAGGAACCTTGCAACTCTTATCCAATTAACTTAAAACAAAGCCTGTAGCCCAAATCCTCCACCAGTGGAAAGGTGGGATACATTTTCTACTTTGTAAAGTTAAAAGTGGAACCTTGAACCTTTCCTGGAGTATTCAATAAGGGAAAAAAAATATTCAACTTATAATTTGGAACAGACAAGAACAACTTTATTACTTGTATTACAAAAGCAACAGCCATACCAACCTACAGACTGTATCACTATGCGTCACACTGATACACAAATTTTAAATAACACTAAGCCAGTTATTCATTTCTTTGTGTCCTGCAAAGAGGTTTGTTTGACACTGACAACTCATACACAAAAGACAAAGCTTGCTCCTCAAAGATCGAATACATACATAAGCAAGGTGACTGTCCCTCTGTCATGGCAAAATGCCTATTGTAACACCTATAAAAAAATCTTATGTACCTGGTTTTCCGCATGCTCTTTATTTATTTATTGAATGTATTGGCTGCCAATCTAACCACAGGGTAACTCTGGGAGGTTTACAATATTACAATGTTAAGCCACCGCTCTTCCTAGCTGCTCCATCCCTCCTTTGGAGTTTGAGCTTCTCTAAATCCAATTTGTTCTCCCTCCCCCCAGCTCTTCAATTTTTATTCTCTTCTCCCAGCCAATTCAACACACTATATTGTTTCTTATGAAACTTGCCAGCTTCTCCTCTTCATGCTGGCTGCCCACTGTTCCTCCTGAATCCTTTAAATCCCTTTCCAAGCTGCTTCTTTCCCCTTCATAGCTGCAACGAGTTGAATTCCAGCCGGGCGAAGTGCTGCGCAGGGAATAGCCTTTCCTCTTGTTTATTTATGAGTAATCTTTCTACATTGGTTGGCTTAAAGCCCTGCCAAGCCCAACATCCCTACTTCTGCTGACAATCTCTTGCCAGTTTGTGCGTAACATTAACTCCTTTGCTATTTTATTTGTATATCACAATTATTCCAACTCTGGGCTGTGTCCAAAAAGCAA
>NW_015394667.1:8743-11699 GCF_001527695.2 Protobothrops mucrosquamatus
GGACATGCATAGTTTTGTTGGCCACTCAAATTGCAACATTTATTGCATTCTCTGTCTTAAAACTTCCACAGTTCAAATATTGTTAATAGCTAATAATTTAAATCAAGTCACACTGCTGAGTGACTGGATTTATAACAGCCCACAAGATATTGCTACAAGACTGTATTCACAATTAGATAGTGCTAAACTAAATATATATTTCTACAGCAGCATTTTATGAGCTATGTTTGTTTTTAAACTTTTTATTGCTATCTAGTTACTGCTGATGCAACTGATGAGAAAGCCAAATATATGTTTCATCAATTATAGGAAGGCCTTCAATTGTGTGGATCATTTCAAACTGTGGAATGTGTTTCAAAGAATGCAAATTACAGAATATCTCATTGTTTTCATGAGAAACCGGTATACAGGAAGCCACAATACTGACAGAACATGATGAAACGAGAGGGGGGAGGGCTGCAGGCTGGGGAAAAAGTGAGACAAGGCTGTATACTCTCCCCTTATTTATTCAATCCATATGCTCAAGATTAAAGGAAACTTGATTGGAAGAAGGTCCTTTAAAATTGGAGGAAGAAATATCAATTACCTACCCTATGCTGGTGTCACAACCCTGATAGTAAAAAATGCAAAGCATCTACAGGCTCTAGTAATAGAATTCAAGCAGCAGAGTGAGAAAATGGTAGTAGTAGTAATAATAATAATAATAATAATAATAATAATAATAATAATAATTAATAATAATAATAAAGTTGGAAGGGACCTTGGAGGTCATCTAGTCCAACCCCCTGCTCAGGCAGGAAACCCTATACCATTTCAGACAAATGGCTGTCCAGTCTCTTCTTAAAAACTTCCAGTGTTGGAGCATTCACCGCTTCTTGAGGCAGGTTGTTCCACTGGTTAATTGTTCTAACTGTCCGGAAGTTTCTCCTTGATTAGTTATATAAAGAAGTCCAAATTAATGGAATCAGTACAGTACAGTACAGTAACCAACCTTAAAATCAACAACAAATATATTGAAGTAGAAATATCTATCTGACAATTTAGGATCAACTATCAATACTAAAGGAACATGCAGCCTAAATATACATCAAAATTGGCACTTGGTAGAGTAGCCATAACGTCCTTAGAAAATGTATTCAGATGCCACAGTGTGACTATACCTATGAAGATCAAAATAATGCAGGCATTGATATTCCTTATGACTCTCTACGGAAGAGAAAGTTGGACTTTAAAGAAGCAGCATAGAAAGAGTATTGACACTTTTGGAATTTGGTGTTGAAGAAAAGTGACAGTACTATGGGCATCCAAGAAAACAAACCAATGGGTCATTAAATCAATCCTGAGTTCTCACTTGAGGCACAAATGATCAGGCTCAAATTATCCTACTTTGGATACATTATATGAAGATTTTTCTGGGGAAGGATCTAATGCTGGGAAAAACGGAAAGAAAGAAAAGGACACCCAGCAAAAAAATAAGACAATGTTCCTCTTTTATTACATTTGCCATTTGCTGCGGAGCTGGTTTCTCACAGAGGGTTCCTAGTGCTTTAAGTCAAAACATTGGGGAGCTGTTCCATCTTTCTCTTCTTAATGGATTTTCTCTCATGAGGAAAGAAATCCAGGCTTTCATCTAAATTGAGCTCAGAGCCCTGGTAAATGTCCATGTATGAAGCAAATCAACTACATCACTTGATGTCTCATCTTGAAGCAGCTATGTCCTTTGCAATGTTGTCCATTATTATTTGGTACAAAGATACACAATAAAGATGTCCAAACCATAATCTCCCTGAAATTCTGGTCATCTTTCTAAAGGCGTTGTACCTTATCCATTTCCCCCCAATAACTATCCTATTCATTTTAAGTGGTTTTGACAAATTTCTGACCTCTGTCCTCTGTTCATCTTTACATTTTTGGCTACAAATTTCAATTTGCTTGTTTGTGGCTAATGGGTGGATGAAGCTGGTGGGTAATGGGTGACAGCTAATGGTCACAGGCAAGTAGCATTCTTTGGGAAGAGAACAAAAAGGAAAGGGATTTCCACTATTATTTCTTCTCCCCTACCCTTGAGCAGAGTTGCTGACGTGCAGGGAGAGATATGTCCTGTCACACTACAGCAGGGCTCCAAGGGAACCAAAAGGTTGCCTGCCTTAATATATGAGCAAAAAGAGGAAATTGCCAACATGTTACTCCAAATAAACCTCTGTCGTTGCATTATTTAAAATACCAGGGCTGTGTATTTATATTTATAGGGGAATGTTTACAGCAGCTTCAGTTTTGCATAGAGATATTTATAAGCGCATGTAACTAGAGAGAGAAGAGGTGGGATAGAGACTTAATCATACTTGGAGTAAAAACTATTGGAATTTAAATTAGTCACCAAGAAGTGACTAAAGTCCCATTTTCCCTGTCCTGAGATTCAGAGACTAGAAACTGGGGATGGATTCTGAAGAATTGGAGTTAATCACCCTAATAAGCTTTTCATAAAGCCTCCCCAAGGTGAGCATTAAGCATATCTAAACTTAGCAGTGCTTGGAAAAGATGCAGATCCTTTCAAAACAGGTAATAATTGAAGTAGAAAATAAATAATAATAACAGTGACAGCAGCAATGATCTATTCTCAGCTATATTTTAAACAGAAAAAAAAATCGCATTTATTCCACTCTGAATTCAAGCAATAATTTTCAAAGCAATCAACAGCTGCTGAATAACATCCCATTTCTTCCTCCTCTGCTTTGCTCTGAACGTAAATCTAGTTTTCTGTTCTCTGCAGATACTCAGTCATAACCACCCACTTCCACTTGTGTGCAGCCAGTCCTTCTCACAGCTAACACCACTGCCTGGTCACACTGAATCATCGTCCTTCTTTGGGACCCATCTTTGCAGCATTTGCTGCTTTCCTATTGTTGGCTATTTATGTATGCACACTTAGAAGGATACACGCCTGCACTGTTTGTTC
>NW_015394668.1:0-1991 GCF_001527695.2 Protobothrops mucrosquamatus
GCAGGGCCGTTGATACATAGCAGGGGGCCAGGTATATAATCAACAGGCCCACTTGTACCCCTTGTCCCCACTTCACCAGGAGAGACTCCACACCGTCTATCTGAGGTACAGTGGTCTCCCTCGGACATAGGCTCTCCCTTATAATGACCGCTACCCCACCGCCCCTACCCCGGGTCCTTGGCTGATGAAATACCTGGAAGCCCAGCGGGCAGATGTCCACAAGGGGTACACCCCCTTCCATGCCCAGCCAGGTCTCGGTGATCCCTGCCAGGTCCGCACCCCCCTCTTGAATAAGACATGTGGACTTCAACTCCCAGAATTCCTGATATAAAAGGTATGGATGAAAATATGTCGATGTCATGTGTCTGATTAACACACTGTTTTGAGTAGTTCTGTAAGGGGTAGGGCAATCTCGGCAAAAGAGGGGATGAATTGACGAGGAAAAGAAGCCAGTCCTAAGCATGATGTCATGTGTCTGATTAACGAAACACTTAAAAGGACTTTCAGGCATTTTTACTCCTAAAAGCATTTATTAATGTTAAAGATACGTCAGTACAACATGGAGGAAATGCTTAGGACTGGCTTCTTTTCCGCTATGCATGTAATTCTAAGCATTTCCCTCCCACCTTTTTTGGGGGGTCATGGTTCACATCTTCCAATCAACTTGGAAGATGTGATTTACTTCCGGTTTCTTTTCTCCTTCTGCCTGGTTTAACTATAAAAATGCCAGATAACTCTGCATATTGTCAAAGCAAGAATATACAGTATTTGCAGCGTTGACAGTCATGCTGAAAGTTGATGGACTCACAACGCATGGGACAACACAGGGGAACAAATTCAACAAGACAGGATTCAGCAGTCCATCTGCATCTGAAAAACAAAGGCCACTCTTTTGAAGACAGCAAAGTCTATATTCACTGGCTTAAAAAAATACCAGCTATATTAAAATTGAACAGCCCTCTCTCAACAGAGGAGGGATATGACACCATCTATTTCCTATCTACAACACAGTCCTTTCAGCAGTTTCAAGAAGGTTCCACACCCATTTGCACTATTCAGGTGACCATGAGGTCACTCCCCCAAGTGGCCTCAACTGATTCTCAGAATGCTAATGAGCAAGCCTTAGAATTTTAAGGACCAGATGACTACAAAGAATATACATCCTTCCAGTTCTGACAGATCAGTTGGAACTGAAGAAGCTTCTTGGATGAGGAGCAAAATGTTTTCAAAGAAAACACCAAGTCCAGTTTACCTTTTGGAAAAACACCTTTGTTATGCTGAAAATTTCTCCCACCTTTTTCGCCTTGTTCTCATTCCTTTTGATGAAACGGTACTTGCTTCTGAAAATAAGGCTGAAGTTCTTTTGCAAAGAAGAAAGGATTTTAAATGGGAGGAATGTGGCATTCTTGCATTTATTTCACTATGCTGACATCACAAGATAGGGCCAGATAGCCTGTCATTCACTGGAAATCCTCTTTCCAGAAATCTCCAACCCACCAAATTACTCATGCTTCAATATAATTGCACCTCCAACAATGTCAGCTTAAAAACACCACCAAGAAAAATTCAAAAAGAATTCTCAAGCTCTCTGAGAATATGATGCAGGAATGGAAGAATTTTTCCCCTTTCAGGGAAAAGAAACTTGAGAAATTCCCAGGCATACTTTACCCTGGCACATGGATGAAAGTATTACTGAGATTGGCTTAGAAAAACAGTTTGCCTTAACAACAGTTTTTGTTTTGGCTTTAGATATTTGGAGGAAAAGACATATGGACGGCATTCATATGATAGGTTTACTCAGGGCTTTTTTTCAGCCGGAACGCGGCGGAACCGCGTTCCGGCACCTTTTTCCGGGCCGGCCGCACCGGAAATAGCCCCTCCCACACCGGAAATAGCCCCTCCCAAATTTTACTTGCATTCCTGTTCTCTAAAGGGGCGGTCCTAGGGTTTGATGAGGGCGTGGCCAGGTTTGAGTTCCGCCACCTTTTCTC
>NW_015394668.1:2784-11698 GCF_001527695.2 Protobothrops mucrosquamatus
TTATTATTATTATTATTATTATTATTATTATTATTATTATTATTATTATTATTATTATTATTATTATTATTATTATTATTATTATTATTATTATTATTATTATTATTATTACATTCGCCCAATATTGGGCCACGTCAACAGCACTTTCTCTCATGAACATGAGTTCTTTCTCTGTACATGTGGAAGGACATCTTACGCACCGTAGCATACATGAGATAAATTTTTCTTCAAATTCATAGAGTGTCTTCTATAGGGAAGTCCCATTTCTTTAAGATTGTCTTTGATCTTCCTACCCTAGTGTATAGTTCTACTTAACAGTTTCCATACAGACCAAGGCTGCTCAAGCAGCAGATAATCATGTGTTGTGCCCAGTTGCCCAATAGCTCCTTACTCACCTTTCATAGTTCCAGATGGACTGTGGTGGCTGGTTGTTAGGTCTTTAGCTGAAACAGGTGTGTTGTGTAAATAGAATTATGCAGTTCTGATGCCACACCACCAAGACTCTGCCTTGCCTTGAAACTTCCTCAGTAACCATATGTAACAATCTTTAGTAGAATGTGATTTTCTCCCTCTTTGATCTATGCCTCCTATGTTAAAAACCAAAACCAAAACAAACCTATCCTCCAAGGAAAAGTCATAGGATCCTGAGAATCATAATGTATCTCAGAAGGAACCTCTTTTTAACATCTCATGAATGGCCTTTAAGAATGGGAAACTCTTAAAGAGAAATGATAGAGGACAGAATTTAGGCTCTAGTGGATCCTAGATCCTTCCTAGCTTTTGATTAGTTTGTCATATGGTGACAATTTCAAGGTAGTTGACATTTATTCCATCCTACAACATGCACATTAATGCTAGTATGGCATTAAAAAAAGTCCTGGACTAACCTAGTTTATGTTAGCTTGACTGATTTGGAAAGAAGATTCCCAAATAATGCAATTGGCTGAAGATCTCTATGCCTTTGATCTGTATCTTCAGATAACTAAAATCTGTTCTCCCAAAATTGGTTGAGATGATGACTGAACACTTTCACTGGACTTCTATGGAGGTTCTCAGTCATCCAGGACATGGTTGTCCCAAGAGTGCTTTTTCAGGAGGCAACTGGACTTCCTTGTTTTTCTTTGAAGACGTTTTGCTTCTCATCCAAGAAGCTTCTTCAGCTCTGACTGGATGGTGGGGAATTCATTTCACTGGAAATGAATCAGCAATGGAACCCAGGTCCAGAGGAATGTGAGTGATTTACAACAGCTTAGCAAACTGGTCACAGATTCCAAACTAGTACAGATGTAACAAAACCTTTCCAACCTATAAAAGCTCTACTGGATGATGTGAACAAGATTGAGAAGTTTGGTTACAATAATGCATTCTTATTGTTGTAATTGCTACAAGACTTCTGTAATCTATATCTAATCACTGTCTGCTTGTTTCAAATGCTTTGTTCCCTTATCTAACATCCAGAAATCCAAATGCTATGTAGCAATCAGCCACCTTGGGGAGCTCGCTCTCAAGCAAGAATCCAGCCCTTCCCCCCTTGCACTTTCTCCCTTGTCTGAATTCCTGTGTATCAGTTCTAACCACCGCTGGTTAGTTAATCTATGATTATTTATTTTTCTTTGACAAATACTCCAAGGCATCTGTGCAGCTGGGCAGAAGGCCAGCAAATCACTCACTCTAGTTGCTTTTGCTTTGTTTTATTTACTTCAGCAATTCTCTTTCATTCATTGCACCAACTTTGACTCAATGTGCTGTGAAAACAAGTGAAATTAAAGCAGATGTTTTGTTTTCGGTGTTTAGGCAAATGTGACATCTAATCAACTAGCAAAAGTTACACAAGCGAGTTACATAGCATTAAATGAATAAATAGTACCTAATAGCAAATTAGTAATTTGCCAACAATGAAGCCATCATCAACACTTGCGATTTAATGCAAAGATCCTATGCAAAGAGCATGGAAATTCTAATTCACACCGCTTTCAATCTATGAGAACTCATTCACAGATAAGTATTACATTTAAGAGGAGAAGGGGATGTTGCAAAGTGTTCACGTTTTCAAGAAAAACTCCATGTTTCCTTTTTTAAAAATTTCATTTGAAAGAGAATTCACCATGGGTCCTGTTATAAACATAAGGATCAAAAACTTTTGCATCATATCTCCCACATTATTGGAATATATGGCAATTCCTGAACTATGGGCCATCAAGCCAGTGTCAATTCTTAGTGATCACATAGACAGATTTTCTCCATGATGAATTTTTTTTTTCTAATCCTTTATATCTTCCAACAATACATCATCCCTCTAACTCAGACATGTCAAACTGCTGGCCCGCGGACCAGATGCATCACGACAAAACCGCGCCTATCCCATTGCCAGCAATGGGGAAAAAGTCGTGATACGTCACGTGACATCGTGTGATGTCACGAGTTTGACATGCCTGCTCTAATTGAATCCATCCTGTTTGCTGCTGATCACCTCTTCATTTCTTGCCTTCTATCTTTTCCAGCATTAGAGTCTTCTTCAGAAAGCTTCAAATAACATCTGAAATAGGATATCTAACCATGTAGTAGGGCTGTATTACTATTATCCTTCTCATCTTTCCTATTACCTACTCCACTTTGTTTGTTGCTTATATCTTATGATTTATGATTGCATCTTATGATTTAGGATTTATCACTTTGTTGCTTGTATGTACACTGAGAACTTATGCACTGAAGACAAATTCCTTGTGTATCTAATTACACTTGGCGAATAAAGAACTATTCTATTCTATTCTATTCTATTCTATTCTATTCTATTCTATTCTATTCTATTCAACAATACTCGTTTGATTTATTTAGTGACCCATTGTTTGTTTCTTGGTTTTCTATGGTAATATTAGGAGTCTTCTCCAACATCAAATGCATCAATAATCTTTTTATCCTGCTCCTTCAAAGTCCAATGGAGACATTTTTTTTTCTTCCATTCAACCATGCCCACTTTTTGAAGGTGGTCTGGATAAGATCCTCCAGTTTTCTTGGCAAGGTTTGCAGAAGTGATTTGCCATTTCATCCTTCTTAGGACTGAGAGAAAGTGACTGGCCCAAGCTCACCCAGATGCCTTTGTGCCTAAAGCAGGACTAGAACTCATGGTCTCCTGGTTTTTATCTTGATGCTTTCCTTTTCTCATTGTTTTCAATTTTTTTGTAGAAAGTTCAAAGCATATGGGGAGGAGAAAAGTAATTTGTTCTACCATTTCATAATAGATGGTAGTAATAATAATAATTAAAATATTACGACAAGTTAGAGCTGCTAAGTGCTACTGGCTGATCTTATCTAGGCTTAGAAGGGCAATCCTGATTAATAGTTGGGTAATTGACAAGCAGGGCTACAGGCTAGAAGTGGAAGTAAAAAAAAATATCTCCCCAAAGAAGGCAATATCAAATCACTTCTGCACTGTTACCAGGAAAATAGCATGGATGTATCTAGGGAGTTGCCAGAAGTTGAGTTCAAAATGAATAAGACTGAATGATGGATGAAGCAGAGAATAAAGAATGATAGGCAATAATGAGGGCAGAGGATAACCAGCATTTTAAAAAGAAAGAAAGTCATGTATAAATATTGCATATTACTGATGTCTTGGTATGAATCCACTTTATGGCCTAAAGAAGGTAAGACATGGATAAAACATGACTGGATTAGCTTAGCAGGATCCACAGCAAGCTAGAATTATGTTAAACCAATGCTAAATATGCAGTGATGCCAGAATGTTAATGTTGCCCTTATATACTTGTGTCCTAATGTTTGATGAAAGTATGAAAGCTGAAATATCAACATGATTAGGTCCTTATGTGTATATTGTTATCTGATCACCATATTCACAGCTTATCCCCCACTCCAGATGTTCCTGGATCTCCATGTTGTTGTTTTTTTTAATGAAAATAGGTAGCTGAATGTTGGGCAAAATAAAAATAAAGACAATATTATGAAAAAAGCACTATGGTTATTTTATTCTGCTTCCTTAGATCAAAATTATGAAAAAAGCACTATGGTTATTTTATTCTGCTTCCTTAGATCAAAATCAGATATGAGCCCCTCAAGGCTACGAATTAGTAGTAACAGTGAATTTGAAATAAAGCCATAGTTTTTCCCCATCAAAATTCAAATTATATTGCAGTCTTTCCAGCAACCAACAGTCAAGGGCAAGACTATTTTATTGTCAGTAATATCAAGCTTTCTAAAGAGATCTTCAGGGAGTGAACTGACAATGTTCTAGAACCAAATGGGACTCTAATGGGGTCCTCAAATAAAGAAATGTCTGGTCAGTATCTCATAAGAGGTCTTGAGTTCCAAAGTCAGTGTCAACGCTGTGGCAATTAAGAAATTGCAGCCATTTTACCTTTTGCTTTCCTTGTGCTTTTTCTGTTGTGTGGGATTCTCAGATGTAGAAAAGGGGGAGGGGGGAATGTTTGAGCATTTTCAGTTAGCCTAAACAATTGCAGTTGGTTGAGCTTCAAGGTCAATTTTAGATAAAGTTTTGGCAGGCTGAAAAGTTGGGAGGAGAGCCCACATTTTAGATTAATTGGTGAATGTGATTTATGACAGCCTTTCTGGGGTGGGAATTGCACTTGTTACACTATATCAGGAGGGAGGGAACTTTAGTCGTGGGTTCAACTATGTAAGTGCCAATACTTTGTTTCCTGAATAAAACATTCTTTAAGGAAGAAATAGGAGGAGGAAAATTTAAATTCTTTGCCTTCAAGTTTTTTTAATTGGTCTCATCTATTGGAACCATGACAGTCAGGCTATTTAAGATACCAGCCTACTTCTAAGTAAACCAGCCTGTGTTTCTCATGATATTACAAGTGGTCCTTGCAATCATTTGTATCAAGGTTGCAACAGCACTGAAAAAAGTGACTTACATCCAGTCCTTGCACTTTTGACTATAGCAGAAACCCTACAGTCACATGACCAAAATTTGGGTGATAGGCAACCGGCATGTATTTACGATGGTTGCAAATTTCCAAGGTCACCTGACCACCATTTGTAACCCTCCCAGCTGGTTTCCAACAAGCAAAATCAATGGGAAAGCTGGATTTGCTTAACAGCGACATGATTTGCTTAACAACTGCAGTGATTTGTGCAACAGCCATGGCAAAAAATGTGGTAAAGTCGGGTGTGACTCACTTAATAACCACCTTGTTTAGCAATGGAAATTATGGTCAAATGTGGTCAAATGTTGTACATGCCTCTTCTTTCTTCAGCCTCTAGGTCTCAGAAAGCATAGTGTTTCTGTGGGTTGGAATGGACCAAAGAACATAGTCAACATCTTCAAGAGATGGAGACAATGTTCCCTCTACATCTGCTCTGTGAAGGATCTCATCTTCCTCTCCTTCCTCATCTGAAGATGATTCATAGATCCGAAGTTATTAAATTAAGCTAAAAATATTTTGGAAATCTTCTAAACCACATAGTTTAGAGTAGGGGTCCCCAACCTTGGCAACTTTAAGACCTGTGGACTTCAACTTCCAGAATTCCCCAGCCAGCATGGCTGGCTGGGGAATTCTGGAAGTTGAAATCCACAGGTCTTAAAGTTGCCAAGTTTGGGGACCTCTGGTTTAGAGCTCATATGACTCATAATTTTTTAGAGATCTTGATGTCACTTTATTTAGGGTAGGAAACCTCCCTAGATTTCTGTTGCCACAGCTGTCTCTTGACTTCACTTAGGGACCTGTCTCCTCTTTCTGAGATTTTAACTTTTTAAAGTGTACAATTAAAATAGATGTAGATCACATAATATGGTAAAATGGAGAAGAAAGAAAACTGGTAATTCAAAGAATAGCAGTGCTCCCAAATTATTTCAAAAGTTCCTCCTACTTACTACTTAATCCCACTTTATGACATTTTAAATTATGTTCCTGTCAGCAAATAGGTTACCATATCCAATGTTTATTTCCATTTTCTATCATTTCCCCCCACCGTTAACCTTCCTAGTTATTTCTTCAACTACTATAGTTCAATATTCTTCCATTATGAACCAGTCTTAACTCAAATCCAAGGCTTTTAGTTGTATTTTGATTGTCAGTCTGTTCCTTCTTTGAAACTCTCTAGGTCAGGTACTGATTACTCTTCTTTAAGTGCTGACATCGTCAGCTTATAGAAAAGCTGTTATAACAACGTGAAGTCTTGGTCAGAGCCAATAATTTGACATCCATTTCCATTCTGAGCCTCCAACATTTCTCTTATGTCAGTTGTAAATATCAGAATGATAAACATCAGTAGTTGGCTGTCTCATGGGACTTTAACAATGAACAAATATCTGAGTAATATAAAATAGGTTTCTATTTTTTTTTCATCCGAAAGTGGTGGGTTTTTTTTGCTTTAAATCTCCCTTGCACTTGCATAATGTCAGCCTTTTAAATTAGACCACACTGGGAAACCAAGTTATGAATGCTAATAATACTTTTATTATAAAGTTATTATACTTTATACTATAATACTTTTATTGCAAAGTCTGGATGTATTTCTCCTCCTCCTCCTCCTCTTCCTCCTCCTCCTCCCCTTTATCTTTATGAGGACTAGGGAAGATTTTGTTTCCGATGTTGATTTCTGAAATTGCATTTCTGTCCTGGACTCAATTTTCTTTTATCAGATGGGTTGTCTTGGCTGTGGCTTTTGATCCTGTTCTTCAAAATTATTATTTCTGCCTGTTCCACAAATCTTGTGGGAAGAGTATATTTTCTCACAAGGATACAAATGGAAGGCAAATTATTTTTGCCCAGTAAAGTAACAGAATAATAGAGTTGGAAGGGACCTTGGAGATCTTCTAGTCCAACCTCTGTTCAAGCAGGAGACCCTATTCCATTCCAGACAAAGGGTTGTTCAATCTCTTCTTAAAAGCCTCCATGACAGCATACCCACAACCTTTGAAGGCAAGCCATTCCACTGATTAATTGTTCTAACTCTCAGAAAATTCCAGGCATTATCTATATAAATAAAAATGTAAATGTTCGTTTGTTCAAAATCTTAAATCTCTGAAAGTTCTTCACTGATTGCTTTGAAATTTTGACACACAACGTTGCATTCGAATACGTGCTTGTTTTTATATACCTACATAATATTATATAGATGTCACACCTGTGACAGGTAAAAACATGCTCTTTAAAGCATAAAAACATGCTTTAATGAGCAACATCGTAGAAGCAACAATCTTGACAGGACCTTTCAAAGGTGAAGATGTCCTTATTCCTCGCATTTCTATGATTCCAACGGATATGCCATTTCAATTTAAGAGATTGCAATTCCCAATTCGATTGGCGTTTGCAATCACCATCAACAAAGCTCAGGGCCAATCTTTAGAATTGTGCGGTTTAGATCTAGACACGGATTGCTTCTCACATGGACAATTATATGTTGCGTGTTCTAGAGTCAGCAAACCAGACAATCTCTATATCTGCACAGACAATGGAACAACAAAAAATATTGTATACCCACAAGCATTGTGAAATTAAACATATTACAAACATGCGCTTTCTCTTTTCTTTCTTTTCCATTTAACCAGACTGAGCCACAGCAAAGTATCATGGGGTTAGGAGAAACTTTGCTTCTCTTTCTTCCCCAGATTCGAAGCTAGTGTACATCCTTTAGTTTGGACCTGAGGAATTCAAGATAAAGAAGGGCAAAGTAAACAAAATGCTAGATTATAGTAGAGTTGAAAAAGTATTTTGAGTGATGTTAACCATTTACCTAGTACTGACAGAATGTTTTGTATTATGTTCTTTTCCAAAAGTGGAAAATAACAAAAACAGAATAACAGAGTTGGATAAGACGTTGGAGGTCTAACTACCTGCTCAAGCAAAACCATTCCAGAAAAATGATTGTCCAATTTCTTCTTAAAAACCTCCAGTGATGGAGCACCCACAACTTCTGGAAGCAAGTTGTTCCGCTGATTAATTGTTCTAACTGTCTGGAAATTTCTCCTTAGTTCTAGGTTGCTTCTCTGCTTGATAAGTTTCCATCCATTACTTCTTGCTCTGCCTTCACATGCTTTGGACAATAGGTTGATCAATTAATGGTGAGAAAAGTAAGGTTCTACTTTTAGGTAAGAAAAATCAAATGCACAAATACACAATAGGAAGTACCTCACTCAATAGTAGTGACTGCAATAAGGATTTGAAGTCCTTGTTGACAATCACTTAAATATGAGCCAGCAGTGTGCTGCAGCTACCAAAAAAACAAAAACGAAAAACCAATGCAGTCTTTGGCTGCATTAACAGAGGGATAGAATTAAGATAACATGAAGTGTTAATACCATTTTATAATGCCTTGGTAAGGCCACACTTGGAATATTGCATCCAATTTTGGTCACCACAATATTAAAAAGATGTTGAGACTCTAGAAAGAGTGCAGAGAAGAGCAACGAAAATGATTAGGGGACTGGAGGCTAAAACATACAAAGAATGGTTGCAGGAGGTATGTCTAGTTTAATGAAAAGAAGGACTAGGAATGACATGATAGCAGTGTCCCAATATCTAAGGGGCTGCCACAAAAAAGAGGGGATCAATCTATTCTCCAAAACACCTGAAGGCATGACATGAAGCAATGGATGGAAACTAATTAAGGAGAGAAGCTATCTAGAATTAAGGAGAATCTTCCTAACAATGAGAATAATGAACTAGTAGAATGGCTTGCTTTCAGAAGTTGTGGGTGCTTCATCCCTGGAGGCTTTCCATCCATTGTTTTATGTCTTGCCTTTTTGAAAGTGTCTATCTTTTTGCTGTTCCTTTTTCATAGTTCCAGGTTTCACTGTTAGCATTACCATTGGAAACAACATTGTTTTAACTATTCTAATATTTGTTGTCATTGAAATGTTCTTATCCTTTATTAACTTCTCCACCTTCAGCATTTACTTAGGACTTATGAAGCCGAAAGAATCTTGTTA
>NW_015394669.1:0-8572 GCF_001527695.2 Protobothrops mucrosquamatus
AACATATGGATGAATAATTACATTAGAATTGATGCTGATTTCTACTCAGCCACTGGCTTTATTTTAATATTCATGCATTCACATTTTATGTTGTGCGAAGGTCTGCTACTAAAAGAGTTATTGCCATCTTTTCTCTCTCATTCTGGATATTCCATCATCTTTCAATAGGTGTACCTCCCTTGATTGACTTCTATTTCTAGAGGTCAGAGTTGAAAATGTAACATAATTTATTATTATTTGAATTTCAGGATGATGCCTCTGCACAAATTTCCTTCAGGCATTTTATCAAACCACCCTTTTTGTTTTAAGTAACATCTGTGTTGTATGTTTTATCCTTGCTACTACCATATTGTATCCATTGAGAAGCAACATGAGATTCCTGTATTATTGCATTATGTTTACATAATTCAGTGATTTTGGCTGCTTAAGAATCTAATATATAAATGGTGGGAGGAGGGGTGTCGGTTATTACTGACTATCTATTAAATCATTTCCAACAATATCATTATGGAAAAAAATACAAACTTTAGTATGTCATGAAGTAAATACAACAGGAATTGTGTCTGTTCTTGCTCAAAATTTTGCCCTCAAGGTCCACTAAACTGCTTTTGCAACAGTTGTCTGTTTCTAACATAATGTTAATAATTGTCTAGTCCCTTCATTTTGACTCTTTTAAGTACAAAGTATTTGGATTAGATGGCGACAATTGGCTAAATGCAACATTAAGGGACTGATCTGGTCTATTGAAGCATTTACCTCTGTCAGGCTAATTTCCATAATATCATTTGCTTGGAAAATAAGAGTGAATATCTAATCTAGTGGGGATAACTTGCATGAAAATGAAATGGTGCTGCCCAGAGTATTCTAGGTACTTGTAATAATGGTCAATTGCTAGAGCTGGCCAGCTGTAATTTGTAATTGACCAGATGTCAATTACGAATTAAACATAAAAAGGGCTAGAAGTAAAACTCAAGCAGAAGTAAAACAAAACCAACTTTACAACAACACATAATATAAAATGATAAGAACAAAAAGGCACTGTAATAAAGACAACACACAGTCACTATGGAGCAAGGCTTTGAACCTTCCTGAAAACAACTCAGCAAAACATGAGGATATTCCTCTCATCTGCTTTATCAAGGCAATTAGTTCGAAAAGACATTATTAGATCTGTGCACCAAGCTGTGTAAAATGGGTTGCAGTAACACATGGATAACTGACTCGATTTCCCCCATCAGACAACAGCATGAATGTTCTTGTCTTACAATGTTACTGAATCTCCCTTCCATTAACAGGAAAGGCAAAGTATTCTAGATAGAAAGAAGGATGATAAGCTACGTCATTAATACATTTTCAGGATGCTAATTTGGCATAGCCTGTGCTAATATTTTTTAGGAGACTGAGCTCTGCAGGATGTGGTATTTAAAGAGAATAAAGAAATTGTATTACAGAAACAGGATCATATTTTGGTAGTGTTTCTGTTGCAAAAAAGGGCTTTCAATGATTAACTCTCTCTTTTTGCATAATGAAATTGTTATTACTGTCATAGACCAGCATAAGAATACAAACAATTAAACAATTTTTAAAGCTAAAAATATAAGAAATATAAAATACACAAAGTTTAAAAAAACAAAGAGAAGGGCCAGGGGTGACATGATAACCATCTTCCAATACTTGAGGGGCTGTCACATAGAAGAAGAGGTCAAAGCACCAGAAGGCCGGACAAGATATAATGGTTGGGTGATCATTGAAGAGAGATCCAACTTAGAACTAAGGAGAAATTTCTTGACTGTGTGAACAATTAATTAGTGGAATGGCTAATCTCCAGAAGATGCTGGTGCTCCATCACTGGAGTTTTTCAAGAAGAGGTTGGACAACCATTTGTCCGGAATGATATAGGATCTCCTGCTCGAGTAGACCTTCCAAAGTCCCACCCAATCCTATGATTCTAAAAAAAAAAGTTTTCAGTTGTATGGAATTCTTTGGGTTCCTATTTGGCAGATGGAAAAAATAAAACTTTCAGTTGAATACATTCAACCACATATTTGTTTTTTTCTCCACATTTTCTTACATTTCTGTGTTGCCATGAAATCAATTTTTTTTAATTGAAACAATTCACATTTCAAGAACCACAAAAGGGGAAATAAGCAAATGAAAGGATTAAAACTATACAGTTACAGTTAACAATTTTGCGAAGCACTACGATTCTGAAATAGATCAGTTGGAATCAATATCATAGTTTTATGGATTTAAGGTTCATTGAGTTAATAGACAATTCTGAGTTTTACTTTCTTGGATTTCTTTTGAAATAGCACATTTTTTATGCTTTGATCTTAAGGACGTTATCCTTTTTAATTACTTGAGTTGAGATCTGATAGATCATGCAGATCTCATTCTAGCTATGAAGCGGGGAAAATACTGGATGTGCTTTCCCATCAGTTGATGAGGGCACAGGTCATGTTGTCTAACTGTGGTTTTGATCATTTTTGTTAGTTGCTTTGAGTACATTTTTTGAAAGCAATTAAATTTTTGAAATAAGTAAAATTATCCTGTAAGTTTGCCACAGGGGAAAAAAAATCTAAGTTTTTACACTCTCCCTCCAAACCTTGACTGTTCCTCCTTTTTCAGTACAACTTTGCAATGGAGAGTTAAATTGTCAAAATCTGCAGTGCTGTCCAAACACAGAAAACCGTGTATTATCTTAACTGTATCTAATGAATTAAATTGTCACAACAAAGCAAGTTCAAGCAACAGATTAGGAAGCTTAGCGTATGAGACCCACTTGTTTTCATGAACGCTTGTTATGATTAATCACATTTTAAAGATCAAGTAACTTGTGATTAATACGAAAAAGTGCCGCAGTCAAGAATGAGAACAGGGTAATAGCTAAGCTCACTGAAAAACTGAGATTGTGAATTCAGAGTCCATGGACTGAGCATAATGATTTGACTGCCATTTACGCCATAGCTTTCAACTGTTGTTTTTGTTCAAAGATCAGGGAAAGAAATGAAACACCATTAAGGCATACATACATCGCTATCCAGCCATTATTCCCTAAAGTTATTTTTAATCCTAATTAACAGGGAGATGAATGTGTAAAGCAATTTATGGCATAAGGTTATTACAATTCCTGATCATATTACAACTCTCAAAAGCAAGAACAAGAATTCATTTCCTCTGCCAGCAGATAATGACATTTTTTTTTCTCCCCCCAAAGAAAAAAAGAATCCCGCATTTCTTCCCTTCGTGCTTCTTTCCTCCCATGGACTTTAGTTCAAGAGATCATCTGATCTGTTCTGGCCTCCATCACCATTTAAAAGAACGCGAAGGTCCTTTTATTTATTTCTATGGAAGATACTCGTTCCGTGCATTTTATTTTCTTCTTATTTTTTTCCCAGAAAAAAAAAAAGAAAAAAAATATTTTTCTACTGCTTTACATTTCACACAATCATGCACTTCTTTTTCCTTTGAGTTGTACATTCGAAGACAATTTTGTTAGTTTCTTTTTTTCCCCCTGTGTTTTGCAGCAATAATGAAGTTCTCTTTTAAGACCTGAGTGAGGATAACACAGCCATTTCCTTAACAGTGTGCCAGAAGCCAAGCTTGATAATGAGAATAATTCTAATATAATTCTGATGCTGGTGCCTGGGAGCTACTGAAGTACTCCAGTACATCCAAATTTAAATGTTTTATAAACATTTACCCTCCTAGACTCTAACACAGCTAATACTACAAAAAGAGGGGGAAAAAGTGAAAGGCATTGTAAAATCTATTTTCTTTCTCCTATCAGTGATTTATTTTCTTGTGCAAATAAATTGATTTGGCCCTAAGAAAAAGGAAATTGCAAAGTCAGGGGACTGGTGTACTTTTTTATTTTTAATTGATTTGTTTTTGTTGTTAGTTGCGAAGTCGTGTCCGACCCATTGCGACCCCATGGACAACGTTCCTCCAGGCCTTCCTGTCCTCTACCATCTTCTGGAGTCCATTTAAGCTCACGCCTCCTGCTTCAGGGACTCCATCCAGCCACCTCATTCTCTGCCGTCCCCTTCTTCTCTTGCCCTCCATCTTTCCCAGCATGAGGCTCTTCTCCAGTGAGTCCTTCCTTCTCATTAGGTGGCCAAAGGACTTGAGTTTCAACTTCAGGATCTTAGAACATAGAACATAGAATCCCATGGCTGGAAGGAACCTTGGAGGTCTTTTAATCCAACCTCCTGCTTGTGGCAGGAGGACTTATACCATCCCAGTTAAAAGGTTGTCTAGTCTGTTTTTGAAAACCTCCAAGTCCAGGAGGCAAACTATTCCACTGATTAATTGTCATTGCTGTCAGAAAAAATTCTCCTTCCTTCTAACAAGCTTCCAACCATTGCTTTCTTGTCCTACCTTCAGGTGCTTTGGATAATAGGTTGACCCCTCTTTTCTGTGACAGCTGCTCATGTACTGGAAGATAGCTATCGTGTTCCCCCTAATCATTCTCTTTCCTAAGTTAGATATATCTGCCTCCCTCAACCATTCATCATATGACTTAGCCTCCAGATCTTGAAAAGCTAAGCAGGGTGACAGGTTACCAAGAAGATCCCTGCACTCTGAATTAGAGGGCAAAGTTGAAGAAGAAGCTGGCATTGGCAAGTTACTGCTGCATTGTTGTAAGGAAAACTATCTGGGGATAGAGCTATATCAGTGGTGGCAAACCTATGGCATGGGTGCCAGAGGCGGCACTCAGAGCCCTCTCTGTGAGCACGCGGGCCGTCGCCCCAGTCCTAGGCCTTCAGTTGGGTTTTATAAAACCTTTTTGCTTTAGGCCTCCACCGCCATGTGCAAAAAAAAAAAAAAAGGTTCAATCAGTCAATTTCAACTTTTTGTGGGAAAAAAAAAGATCTTGCAAAGTTGGAATTGATTGATTGAACTTTTTAGTCCCACCCAGTCTGCCGTTACCACTGCAGCCATGCCCACCCAATGGGCCATGCCCACCCAATTGGCCACACCCACCTGGCACTCGACGATGCATAAGTGGGTTTTGGGTTGCAGTCTGGGCACTCAGTGTCTAAAAGGTTCGCCATCACTGAGCTATATAGTCCACAGAACCTGAGCTGGACTACATCTTTATCTTTTTCTCAAGCCTTGTGAACAAAAATGCTCAAGAGAGATGATGACTTATCAAGTTTTAAACATTGTCATTAGGTATCTCCCAGTATTCCTTTGGAAGACAAGGCTTATATTCACCTTGGTTCAGGAAATATATATACATATTAAGACTATACAGTAGCAAATGAATCTCCTGGCTAGTTCTCTGAAAATTAATAATAATACAGTGGGAACTGTGGAATTGAGGGGTGCTGAGAAGACTTTCTGCCATGTAGAACAGACAGAATGTATATCTTCTATGTCACGTACTGTTGATGCCCACATCTCTTAAAGTTGCCAACATTGAGAAACACTGGAATAAATATTTCAGCAGGACTGTTTCATTCTACTTATGGGATGTCTTTTCTACTTTATTGCATAATAAAGTAAGCCTGAATGAAAACTCCTGCTGAAATATTTACTCCAGTGATTCTCAACATGGGCAACTTTAACATTTCATTTCCCAGGATTTTAAGTTCACCTAGCTTAAAGTTGGCTGGGGAATCCTGGGAGTGATGAGAATGCTGACTGGGGAATTCTGGGACTTGAAGTCCACATGTCTTACAGTTGCTGAGGTTGAAAAATACAGGAAATCCTCAACTTACAATAGTTCATTTAGTCGCGGCACTGGCAAAAGTGACTTAGGGTCGCTTTTCACATTTACGACTGTTGCAGCATTCCCCCACGGTCACGTGATCAAAATTCAGATGCTTGATAATTGACTCATATTTATGACAGCTGCACTGTCCCGGGTCACCTTTGGGGACCTTCTGACAAGCAAAATCAATGGGGGGGGAAAGCCAAATTCACTTAGCAACCATGTTCCTAACTTAACAAATGCAGTGATTCGCTTAGCAACTGTGGCAAGAAAAGTCGCAAAATGGGATAAACTCACTTAACCAATGTTTCACTTAGCAACATCAATTTTGGGTTTAATTGTGGTCGTAACCTGAGGACTACCTGTACTGATTTAGCCTGTCCCATTTGTCATTGTCCATCGTTGAAAGAATGTGTCAACATGTACATTTTTCATCTAGAAAGAGAAGAATTCCATTAGGTAGAGCAGACCATGCCATTTATTGCACAGGATTAGTAAAATTACTTGTATCGAGGGTATCCGTTATAACAGAATCTTGAAAGTCTGATTGTTCTTACTTCCTCCTCATCTTCCTCCTCCTCTGCTTCCATTTAGCAATGTCCCCTGAGGAGACCTTCTCTTTTACATCATCAGCATCCCTCTTGATGTGACCTTCACCTTGGCCACGTTTAAAAGAACTTAGAAAATATGGCCTTTCACTTGGGCCTTGGGTCAGTGTGAGTGGTGGATGTTATGTGTGTGTGTGTGTGTGTGTTACTGTCTTCAAAGAGTTAAATTTCTGGACATTGTTAATTTTATTTTAGGACTGATTTTATTGCAAGGCCATCGGGAGTCATTACAGAGTTGAACAGCCATATCAATTTACATCAACCGGTAAAGGCTTTGCAAAACCATGAACTGCGTGGCTTTGATATGCGGGGAAAGTAATTTGTATTTGTTTTCGAAGTCATCTTTTGAAAGACCTCCTCTATTTCTCTCTCGTGAAAGTAAATGAAAGCTATTTGTCCAATATCTCCTGCATTAAATTGTCGTTTGATTAGAACAAAAAAAAAAAAAAAAAACCAGGAAAGCTGCTAGCAAAAAGGCTGGACAAACATTCAAGAGCATGATTTTCTTGCTCCGTACTATTTTAAAGTAATATAGCTAGAGGATAGCTGAATTGTTTATTTTATTTTATTTATTTATTTAAAACATGTATTCATTTAAAGCAGGGGCGCAGGGGCTCAGTGGTTAAGACACTGGGCTTGCTGGCTGGAAAGCCGACAGCCCAAGTTTGAGACCCGAGCGCCATGCGATGGGGTGAGCTCTCTTCTTCGCCTCAGCTCCTGCCAGTTTGAAAGCATGCAGAGGTGAGTAGATAAATAGGTACCACTTTGGAGGGAAGGTAACAGCACTCTGTGGTGTAATAATAATAATAATAATAATAATAATAATAATAATAATAATAATAATAATAATAATAAAGTTGGAAAGGACCTTGAAGGTCATCTAGTCCAAGCCCCTGCTCAGGCAGGAAACCCTACACCATTTCGGACAAATGGCTGTCCAGTCTCTTCTTAAAAACTTCCAGTGTTGGAGCATTCACCGCTTCTGGAGGCAGGTTGTTCCGCTGGTTAATTGTTCTCACTGTCAGGAAGTTTCTCCTTAGTTCTAGGTTGCTTCTCTCCTTGATTAGTTTACATCCATTGCTTCTTGTCCTGCCTCCAGTTGCTTTGGAGAATAGCTTGACTCCCTCTTCTTTGGGGCAGCCCCTGAGATACTGGAACACGGCTATCATGTCCCCCCTCGTCCTTCTCTTCGTTAAACTGGACATACCCAATTCCAGCAACCGTTCCTCATATGTTTTAGCCTCCAGTCCCCTAATCATCTTTGTTGCTCTTCTCTGTACATCTTGGCCATATGACCCTGGAAATATCTTTGGATATTTGACTGGCTCAGTGGCCTTGCAATGGAGATAAGCACCTCCCCCAAAGTCAGTAACAACTACCGGAGTAAAAATTCATTTAATGCATTATATAGCTGTCCATCTTTCAGCCTCTTCCGGCCGGCTCCCAATCGAAGATTAAGGTTACATAATACAAGTCTTGATGAAATTGTGATTTTTATTCTGACTTTCTTTTTAATGCTTCTCTTTCACCAGTTTGCAATCAATTTAAATTCTTCAACCGTAATTATAAAAGGATTTTTTTTCCATTGACGCCTCTGCAGAATATATATTTTTGGGGGGTCTGTTTTGCTTCTGTGCTTTGCAAGAATTTGACTTTGCCGGTCAGCTTTCAGATGCATCCATTTCTTTCATGTCAAAATGTATTTTCTTAGACAATTTGCAGTCTTATTTAACAGCCTGCTTAGGGCAAGCTTGTTGGGCTTAATTACCATTCAAATATGTCACAGACATTTTACTTCCTTGAACATTTTTCCCCTATTGTAAAACCCCCCAAGGTCACGAAAGACAAACATTTTATATATGCTCCTGTGGGGAAATGAATATGTTCAGGGAGGAACATCGTTTCAAATCAGGACAGGATTTTAAATTACACCTATTTTAATATGGCATATGCTAGATACACCTTTTTGAATAGGACTGCCTGCGTATAGGACTATGCCTCGGCATAGTCAGCTGATTCCATCGCTGACTATAGGGGGCGAAACTCTGGCCCCCTCAGATCGGGTCCGCAACTTGGGTGTTCTCCTGGATTCACGGTTGACATTGGACGACCAGTTGTCGGCCGTGACCAGGGGAGCGTTTTATCAGGTTCGCCTGATTCGCCAGTTGCGGCCATTTCTGGACCGGGACGCCCTACGCACGGTCACTCATGCCCTTGTGACTTCCCGCCTGGACTACTGCAATGC
>NW_015394669.1:9114-11698 GCF_001527695.2 Protobothrops mucrosquamatus
CTCTCTCTCTCTCTCTCTCTCTCTCTCTCTCTCTCTCTCTCTCTCTCTCTCTCTTTCTCTCATACACACACACACACACACACACACGTTCATTCTGTGGGGCCAGTTGCCCACCAGTTCTTCTTTATGGCCGTTTGCAGTATGCTTTGGCCATGAGACTGGGATTTATAATATTTGTTTTGCAAGTTTCCAGCATTTACTTCTGGTTTCTGATTTTAAAAAAAAAGCCCATTGGGAACATTGTTCCACTTAGCAACGGACATGTTCACTTAATGATTGCTGCAAAAAAGTTGAAAAATCTGATCCGTGATGATGCCTCAACTTACAACTGCAATGATTTATTATTGTTATTCCGGACTCAGTTATGGTCATAAGTGAAGGACTGCCTTCTAAACGTCTAAATAATTGCCCATAAAAATGGTCACACATGTGCCAGCAAAGTGTGGCCAAACAATATTATAATGTTCTTTTACATATTGGCTGGTCATAGTAACTTCATTATTAAAATCTGTGGTTAAGGAGTTTTTTTTCAAAGGTTTTACTCTAGAATGGCGCCATTCTTTATCCCATGAAAAGGTGAAAAAGGGGGGGAAAGGATTAATTGTGTTTACTCTGCCTTCTGTTGGAAGTTGTGTGGCTTTTTCTTCTTCTTCTAAACTCCTTCTGATAGGGGCGTGAGGTTGCAAAACTGCCTCAGCATTTATTTAATGATCTATTACTCTGCAACTGTCTTCCTGGTTTTTTTCTTCTTTTTTGTCTCCAAGTTGCGTATGATATGATATACGTTTCCCAATATTTTAATTTGCTTGCTGTGCCTCCTGGTTTCCAAAACTTAGTTCCATCTTCAAAAAGAGGATGGTAGAGTTGGTGAACAGGTAGAGAAAAAAACAGACTTAAAAAGAGACAGTGGGAGATTGGTACATTCATACTATCAGACTTGCAAGCTTCTGTTAATGTAGCCTTACAATAAAGCTGAATTAGCACATCTGTTCATAAGGATGAGGCACAGCCTGATGGTCACCTGAATCCAAGGTGTCTATTGTCAAAGAGTGTGAGCTTGATAGCATCCTGAACCACAGAAAGAACTTCTGCAGATCTTCTCTCTTCCTACACAACAGTCCCTCTTTGCAACATGCTATGGAACCCCCTTTAATTATGCAACAAAGGGTGAGAAGCTAGCTACACTACAGATTGCAGCTGATTTGATCAACCCTGAATTGGCTTTAGCTTCAGTGAACAACATTTTAATTTCGTTTAATTTATTTAATTTAAGTACTGCCTGACTCCGAATTGACTCTGGGCAGAGTACAATAAATCCAAACAGAATAGAAAATACAATAATATATAAAGAACAAGTACCAATGACAGATTTTTGCTATTCTAGTTGGGAAAAACATCAGCTGGTGAACTCTTGGTACTATCGGCGGTCCCAATTTCAACTTTATTTATTTATTAAACTTATATGCCACTGTTTTTGACTGAAAGTGACTTTATACTAGACAGCTCTAGTCTGATATGCTTGGTGTAACATACTTCGACATCATATTAGACCCGTTCTCATGTACTTAGAATGCCTATTTCAAAGGATCTTAGTGAAGGTGAAACAGAAATTGCTGCTTTCTCTCATAATATAATTTTATTTCTTTATGTCTTAAATTTATTTCCCGCTTATCTCGCCGTGGGGCTACTTCACAGGTGGCTTAGCAACAATAAAATATAATTGCAAATAACCAAATTTTAGTGGTTAAAACAGCCTCACATTTATGTCATATCACAGTCCCCAAATTTAGGAGAGCATTATCCTTAGTTCAGTTTAATGTTCTTCCCACAGCTATCTTGGAACAGAAATATAAGGAAAACCCCATAGCAAACCCAGTATTGTCCCTGTGATAGGGGTGCCATAGAAAGCACAACTCATGTTCTTCTGTGTTGCCAATTCTCAAGGGACATTCACCATAAGTTCATTATCCTTCTTTTATTTAAATTTCCAGGGTGTTTTGATAACTTTTATTTGCACTGATAAGTGATTAATTTATTTATCTAAAAGTAGCAAATTTTTTGCTACATTACGCCTATGCTTTGCCTACAAATGGTTGCCAATAGTTATTGTTGTTAGGGGACAGTTCTGAGTTGTCAATTTTATTGAGTGCATTTTTATTGGTCAATGACCAAAATAAAGTTCTGTCTGTTTATTTGGACTGGATTTTTCCTGCCTCATTCTGAACCAGAAAGAGAGTTAGCTTTGCCTTTTGCTGCATAGCTCTACACAGAATATCAGAACTGAAAGGGACCTTGGAGGACTTCTAGTCCAACCCCCTGCTCAAGCAGGAGATCCTATACCATTCCAGATAAGTGGCTGTCCAGTCTCTTCTTAAAAATCTCCAGTGATAACTTCTGAAGGCAAGTCATTCCACTGATTGATTGTTCTCACTGTTAGGAAATTGCTCCTTAGTTCTAGGTTGCTTCTCTCCTTGTTTAGTTCCCATCCGTTGCTTCTCGTCCTGCCTTCAGGGGCTTTGGAGAATAGCTTGACTCCCTCTTCTTTGTGGCAGCCCCTGAGATACTGGAACACTGCTATCATGTC
>NW_015394670.1:0-1885 GCF_001527695.2 Protobothrops mucrosquamatus
ACCCAGCTGAAGGCCTAGGACTGGGGCGACGGTGCGCGTGCCCGCAGAGAGGGCTCTGCGTGCCACCTGTGATACCCGTGCCATAGGTTCGCCACCATGGGTATAGGGCATGGGTGCCAGAGGCGGCACTCAGAGCCCTCTCTGTGGACACACGCGCCGTCGCCCCAGTCCTAAGCCTTCAGCTGGGTTTTATAAAACCTTTTCGCTTTAGGCCTCCGTCGCTGTGTGCAAAAAAAAAAAAAAAGGTTCAATCAATCAGTCAATTTCAACTTCTCGCGGGAAAAAAAAATCTTGCAAAGTTGGAATTGATTGAAGTTTTTAGTCCCACCCAGTCTGCCGTTACCACTGCAGCCACGCCCACCCAATGGGCCACGCCCACCCAGCACTCGATGATGCATAACTGGGTTTTGGGTTGCAGTTTGGGCACTCGGTCTCTAAAAGGTTTGCCATCACTGGTATAGGGTTTCCTGCCTGAGCAGGAGGTTGGACTAGATGACCTCCAAGGTCCCTTCCATCATCATCATCATCATCATCATCATCATCATCATCATCATCATTATTATTGTTATTATTGTTATTATTGTTATTTTTATTACCTCCCGGGGTTCTTTGCCCCGTCTCCCTCCACCCGTATAGCAAAGCAAGGGAGACATCCCTGCTAACCATGGTTTGTTCCCTCTCCTCCACAGCATCCTCATATTTATGGCCCTCAAGAACAGCAAAACTGGGAGTCTACCTGTCAGCGAGATTTACAACTTCATGACCGAACACTTTCCTTACTTCAAGGTGAGTCACGTGATCTCTGGAGGTGCTTCTTCCCATCCGCAGAGGCACCAGCAATCTGGGCTTGGGAACGGGATGTAATTCAGCGGTGAGAAAAGTAAGGCAAGAAAAACCAAATGCACGGGCACAGATTAGGACTCAGTGTTTCTCAACCTTGACCATTTTAAGGCATGTGGACTTCAACTCCCAGAATTCCACAGCCAGCCATGCTGGCTGTGGAATTCTGGGAGTTGAAGTCCACATGCCTTAAAATGGTCAAGGTTGAGAAACACTGGTAGGTGGTTCCTTGCTCAACAGTAGCAACTGTGAGAGGATATCTCGGAGTCCTTGTGGACCATCACTTAAACCTGAGCCAGCCGTGTGCGGCAGCAGCCAAAAAAGCCAACACACTCCTAGGCTGCATTAACAAAGAGAAGATAGAATCTAGATTACGTGAAGTGTTAGTACCGCTTTATAACACCGTGGTAAGGCCACACTTGGAATACGGCACCCAGTTTTGGTCACCACAATATAAAAAGATGTTTTTTTATATTGCTGTCTGGGGAATTCTGGGAGTTGAAGTCCACAAGTCTTAAAGTGGACGAGGTTGGGTACCCCTGGGCTGGGCCACAGACAGACGACCTGACAAGCAGCTAAACCCCTGTCCAAGTTTATCAGCCTCCTTTCATCCACCCCTGGGGAAGGACGGGGGACACCCAGTGGGAGGGGACGCAAAGTGAAAGATCCCCAATGCCTTCCTTTCTCTCCCACCCACCCCCAAATTAAGTCCCCAAAGACCGCAGCGTCTGTTAGTCAGGGAAAACCACAATTGTGACCGTTGATCCAAGTGTGCCAGACTGCATTTCGGCTGCTGGATGCCCGGGTGTCTGCTGCTTCCTTCGCGCAGGAGAAAATGCATGTTTGAAGCATGTCCCCAGGGCGCGTAGGTGGGCCTCGAGCTGGCCACCTGTTTTTCTTCCAAAATCCCAGAGATCTTAGAAGGGCCGCGAGTGGCTCCCAGAGAGCAGCGCCAAGGGGTGGAGGCGCAATTAACCGGCGCGAGAAGAAAACATGCGGTGCCAGGGAAAACACCCCAATGACACAATGAACGCCTCCTGCCTGC
>NW_015394670.1:9738-11696 GCF_001527695.2 Protobothrops mucrosquamatus
CCTTAAAATATGAGATTTAAAAACCCGATCAATTTTCTTATCAAAAAATAAGTAAGCATGCCATCCATAATATAAATCCCAACCCTCAAGTATCAAAATATCTCTATTAGTTAAATTAATCCAATCACTAATCCAAGTTAATACCACTGCTTCATAATATAATTTTAAATTAGGGGCTTTAAGTCCCCCTCTTTCCCGTGCATCTTGCAAAATTTTAAATTTTACCCTAGATTTTTTCCCCTGCCATATGAATCTATTGATACCTCTTTGCCATTCTTCCAAATTTGAATCCTTTTTTAAAACAGGTATCATCTGGAACAAAAAAAGAAACTTTGGGAGAACATTCACTTTTATCACTGCAATTCTTCCCAGTAATGATAGCTGTAATTTCTTCCACTCCATCAAATCCTTTTGAACTTTTTTCCATAACTTATCATAATTATTTGTATGCCCTCTGAGCTGGGTGGTTTTCTTGCAGACGTTTCATAACCAAACTAGATAACATCACCGGTGCTAGAAGGGGAGGGAGGCTGCTCTCTGTTTATGTGCAAGTGACTTGCCCTGTCAGCGCTGGTGGGAGTATTCTTGGTGGTTCCTTGAGTAGGCTGTGGTTTACTGTTAGCTTGTTTGTCTGAGTTTGGTAGTTCCTTGACTGGGGTGTTGTTTACTTCTGGATGTTTGATCTAACCTTAATCTTTCTGTTGATCTCTGCTTATCTGGGAGTTGATCACAGATGAGGATGTGTTTTGGTCCTTTGCTTTCCTTTTTGTCTCTCAGGAATGGCATGTAAATGTTGTTTATCTCTGTGTGCCTGTGGATGGCCGGCTTGGCTGCACGCCAGGCTTCCAGGAATTCTCTAGTGGTATATTTCCCACTGATTAAACCTGTCCGTGTATTGTGAAATTAAGGAGTTTTCGCCCCGTCTTCAGATTCCTAGTTGGTGTCCATGGGTGTGCTTTATAACAGAATACCAGAGTTGGAAGGGACCTTGGAGGTCATCTAGTCCAACCCCTTGCTCAAGCAGGAGACCCTGTTCCATTCTAGACAAATGGCTGTCCAATCTCTTAAAAGCCTCCAGCGATGGAGCACCCACAACTTCTGGTGGCAAGCAGTTCCACTGGTAAACCGGAACTGTCTGGGTCTTTCGATTTACTTAGGAGGCTTTGGAGGGCTTTGTCGCTACGGTGATGCTGTGTGTGGCTGGTCTGTTGGTTGTTTCTGAGATATTTTTGATGTGTGGCAGCGTTACCCCTTTCGCAGTTTGTGTTGATTGTGCTGCAGTGGGTTGAGTAGCCAGGCGCCTTTTGATAAAGTTGTTTTTGTTGGCCTCTTTCCTTTTCTTGATGTTCAGGGTTGCTGACGTGTGTGTTCACGGTCATCTAGTCCAGCCCCCATCTCAGATTGGACCCATCTGTTAGTACAAGGGTCCCCAACCTTGGCCACTTTAAGAATGGTGGACTTCAATTCCCAGAATTCCTCAGCCAGCCATGCTGGCTGAGGAATTCTGGGAGTTGAAGTCCACAAGTCATAAAGTGGCCAAGGTTGGGGACCCCTGTGTAAGTATATTGTCGCCGTGTCTATCCAAGAGCGTTCGCTAGTTGAGTTTAAGAGTTGGGATTTCAGGACCCCTGGCCTTTACGGCACCCTGTTCATTGATTCGTCAACAGGCCCCGCCATGCAAGCTTCTGTCCCGTCACCTGATGATTTTCGGTCATCATTATGACTTATTTCTTCTTATTATTGTGAGATTTAAAAAGCCACAGGGACAATCTGTATCAACAACAACCTCAGCATCGCCAGTTCTACGGGGCGAGCATTTTCAGGTCCTAAATGATGCAGACAGGTGTATCTTTGGGAGTAGCAGAACGTGCCTCTGCTGTTTCTAGAAGCATCCTGGAAGGGAGTCCAGAACAGCAGGAGGAGGAGGAGGAGGAGGAGGAGGAGGAGGAGGAGGAGGA
>NW_015394671.1:0-9176 GCF_001527695.2 Protobothrops mucrosquamatus
ACTGGGAGCGTTTGATTATCATATCTCTTTTAAAAAGAGATGCATTATCACCCATAATTCAAAATGGCATATAGCCCATCCTACTTCATAGGCACCCCATATAACGCAATATACAGTTTGGTGTGCATGTCCTGGTATATTCAAAGGGTCTTAATTGTATGCAATGACTGTATGCTGGTACAGAGGACTTAAAACCCTGAAAAAAATGAATGTTATCAGATGTTGGTTCATATTTTAAATGGAAAAAAGAAGCAATAGGAGATTTCACCTGCACGAGGTTCCATGTGATGATGTCACTCCAACTGGCTAAAGATTTCCAGATGTTGCTAAAGGTTTCAAATGCTTCCAAAGACAAAAGATGAAGATATAATTTGATATGCGCAGGAATTATCAAGAGAAAACAGGTCAGAATTTTGAAACTGCAGACTCCTGAACAAAACTACGTTTATTCTTTTCTTTGTGTAGGACACTAAAGCTTTGATCTTGAAGATACTTTTCAGTAATAGAACAGCAGATATAGGCAGCACTCTTAGTTCAATAAGGCGGGGAAAAGACATGAGTATGCTTTAATGTATTCCACAAAGTTAACAGCGCTATTATCATATGTGTGCAGTCACTAAAGAATTTTACTTCTCTTTTAAAGGATTCAGAATCACTTCCTGGAGGTACAGTAGACAACATTACTTTAAATAACCAGCAAAAGAACAAACCACCACCATCACCTCCTCTACTTCCTACTCTCTATGGTGCAGATAAAGCATTTCCTATCCCAATGGCTGGTTCTGGAGCAAAACCAAAGGCTGGGGTGAGCTAAAAAAAAACAACCTTTTTAATATGTATGTGTATGCTGGGGAAGGGTGTATCTCAAACCATGGTTCCATCCTACACTTTTATGCATTTATATATATAGCTTATTTTTGCAGAAACGAGGATATTCCATAATGTCAAAAATCTGTTGTACAACTAAGGTTCTTTTTCCATTTGATTCAGTGCCAGAAGGAGAGGGAGAGGGAGATTTTTTTTAAAAAAAATCAAGTTATTTGGAAAGTTGGCAGTCGGCACACATAGAAAGTAATGATTATACATATTAGATCTTGGTAAATATGAACCACTCTCACAGGTATGTGTTCCAAATAGCTCTTATTATCTTGTAGTGTAGATTATGTATTAATTATAATAGCTAGTAAATCAAAATGACTGCAAGCAGTTTCTTATTTTATCCAGAATTTTTCAGAAGATAGTCTGCATTTTTAACTATAATAGCACTTAGCAATAGCAATAGGACTTAACCTTATATAGCAATAGATTTTTATACCGCTTCACAGTGCTTTACAGCCTCTCTAAGTGGTTTACAGAGTCAGCCTATTGCCCCCAACAATCTGGGTCCTCATTTTACCGACCTCAGAAGGATAGAAAGCTGAGTCAACCTTGAGCCAGTGAGATTCGAACTGTCGAACTGCTGGCAATTGGCAGTCAGCAGAATTAACCTGCAATACTGCATTCTAACCACTGTGCCACCATGGCTCTTATTGCCCCCAACAATCTGGGTCTTCAATTTACCGACCTCAGAAAGAAGGTAGGCTAAGTCAACCTTGAGCCGGTCAGAATCGAACTGCTGGAAGTGAGTTGAAATTATCCTGCAATACTGCATTCTAACTACTGCGCCACCGCAGCTCAGTGGTTAGAAAACACTAGCTTGTTTTGTCTTCTTTAACTTGTCTAGATAGCCACTTATTAATACCTTTGAAATCCCATAAAGTGTTACATTTTAATCTTAACAGGAATTCTGTGATTCTTCAAATGCTTACATATTTTGGCATATTGGGTAATGAATTGAAATTTGATCTTACTCTCTTTTTATAGTAACTGTATTAACTTTTTATAGTAACTGTATTATAATTACAACAATAATAAAACTGATACAAACTAAACAAATAAAAGAATAAAAAGAAAAACAGAAGGTACAGAAAGGAAAAAATAGAAATGAAACAAATAATATAATATAAATAAATATATATATAAAAAATGACTTACTCTTCATCACATATATAAGCAATTTTAGCAATTTATTACTTTCTCTTAAAATACAACAAATATCTCTTCTTCCCATATCCCATCTCTTATCAATAATCAAATCCTTACAATCTTATCATTTCAACCCTGATCGGTAAAAGCCCATTAAGGATTACCAAAATTTATGTTAACCTTGATCAAATAAACCAACGTTATATTCCTTCCTTTTACTTTTAGCAATCTTGATTTTAACCCTATAAAGTAATGTCCTAGAACAGGGGTAGGCAACCTTGGCTTTTTTATGAGTTGAAGACCACGAGTCATAAAAGAGCCAAGGTTGCCTACCCCTGTCCTAGAACCTGATTTCTTTTCATCATTCAGTATCTTTAAAATTGTATTTTAAAATTTATTTTTCTAAGGATTGAAGGAAAATAACCCAGTGCTGTAAAGCTTATTGATCTAAACAGATAAAAACGATTAATAAACAATTTCCAAAAGTTATTTAAAAAAGGACGTGTGCGAACCTAATGTCCTTTTCAAGGTGTCAACTGTGATTTGAGCAAGATGGCTATTCCCTCAACTCCCAGAGCTCTAAACCTTCTGATCCTTGTGCTCTCCACAAGAGAAGCAACTGTCTGGAACACAATTCCCAGAGAGGAATTACAAAGAGTCAGTCTACTTGCCACATCTTCACTCCAGCTGTTGGCTCCACTTTTGAGGAACCGTCTTCAGTTCACCATTTTCCCCCTAGAAGTCTAACTTTGATCTTACTCTCATGAAAATGCTTTGAAATAACCTTTAATAAAACAAAACAATGGCAAAACCATTTCTGTATGAGAAGGGGGGGAGATATATAGATTGAGAATGGGCTAGGTACCCACAATTCATGCTATTTCAAAGGCTTTTGAAATATCATAACAGGAATATAATTTGTCAAAAGCAGCTGAATGACAATTTACGCAGCTAGCACAATCTGATTATGAGAAAAAGAAGAAGGTAACTGGGTATATGGGTATTTACAAAAACGTCTCAATCCTTGAACAAATGCAAAAAAAATTCTTGACATTATAGCACATATTCCTTACTCAACTTCTGATGCCACCACCAGATTAGAGATAGACCATATCTCATTTAGATGGCAAGATTATGTCAGTTAAGATTCTACTTGGTTTGGGAATAAAAAAAAAATCTTCATAGAACATATGTAGGAAGTATGGAATTTATACATTTAGGTAGACTGAGCCAAACTTTTCCATCTTCCCTATAGATCAGTTATTCTCTTCCTTTGGACACTCCCTAATAACGTTTTATCTAGTGCTGCTGGGTATGCTTCTTTTCTTGATGACCTCACAAGGCTAATAATAATATAAATGGACATAATAATCAGACTTACTGCCATGATACTGGAATAAATTACTTTTTCGATTAATAAAGCCATTTGCATAAAGAAACATAAATGTAACATAGGCTCTTCTCAGTTTCTGTCTTAACCTGAAATTAAAAGGGCTTCTAATATGTATGGATCTCTACCCTTTTAACAGGATGCTGTTCTTACATTCCTCCAAAAGAATTGCTCTTTGTATTTGGCTACAATAATGTGGAATTATGTATTCATTATCTATTAAATTACCCATTGTACTAGGACTTTAGAAAGAGGGCTTGTCCATTATTTTAAGGCAGCATTGTGATAAATCTTCCATGGTAATCAGTGGTGAATGCTTAAGAGAGATTTTCCTGCATATTTGTATTGGATTCCCCAACCAAGAAAAAATTAATCACTTCTTATTTGAACATTTTAGATGTTAAATATTGAATTGTTATATATTTCATATAGGTTTGTTGCAGCGATCTCTTGTTCAATGTAATTCAAGTATAATTGACTAATAGATTGGGAAAATGATGATGGAGAAGTAGGTAAAATTATAATGTGTAGGTGGCGATCATTATCTTTCAATACAGTAGTCCTCGACTTACAATGGTAATTGATCCTGGCATTTATGATAATAAGTTGTAACAGTCGTAAAGTGGGTCACTACATGACTGAACCTGTTTTTATGACTTTTTTGTGATGGTAATTAAGCAAACATGTCAATCATAAAGCAGACATTGCAGTTATTAAGCAAACACTGCAGTCATTAAGTGAATTTATTCTGGACCAATTTTTTGACAGAAACTGGGAGTAAACACCAGTTTCCAACAAAACTATTGTACATCTTGGTCACATGGCAACAGAGTGCTACAAGTGGCTATAAATTGGGCTGGTTGCCAAATGCCCTAAATGCAGTTACATACCACAGGGGGTAACATTGGAACTTTGAAACTGAATCGTAAGTCCTTTGGGGGATGTTTGTTGTATCTTTGGTTGCTAAGGGACAGTCATAAATCAAGGACTACCTGTATGCTCAATACATTGTTTGGGGAAATATTCCTCAGGAAAGCTAATGCTGGAAATTTTAGGTATAGGAAAGTAAGCCTGATTTAGTTTCATCAGATGTTCTATGAACCCTCTGAACAGAAAATGCCTATATATCAATTCTGTGGGCTGGGCCAGTCTAGGACAATTCGCCGCGGTCAACTCAGCATGGCCATCTCACCAGGGTCATCTTGCCACGGCCAGCTCACCGCAGCCATCTCACTGTGGCCAGCTTTCTACGAGACAACTCACTGCGGCCTAACTTGTCATGGGGCAACTCATCGCGGAAAATTCCACACAGACTAATTCAATGTGATAAATGTTACCTGCCACTGTTTCTTTGACATCATTTCTATTGACAAAAATGGAAACTATGTCAAAGAAACAGTGGCAGATTACATTTATTGTGTTGAGTTATTCTATGCGCCTTGTTCCTTGGTGAGTTGTCCTGTAACAATTTGGCCACAGCAAGCTGCCCCACGGTGAGTCGGCTGTGTTGAGATGGCCATGTTGAATTGACCGTGGCAAAATTGTCCCATTCTGGGGAGTATTGTCCCCAAGTCATCTCTGATGTAGCCATCCTTTCTTATATTGTGTAGTCACTGACTGTAACAGATAATCCTTGTCTCTCTCTCTCCATCTATCCTGGAGTAAAATGGTAAGATTGACCATTTGCATGACAAACTGACTGACTTAAAAAGTGAGAAACTTGTTTTTATATCTTTATGTTATTCTTTCATGACTAGGATGGTAGTGATAAAGCAGTGGAGTTTCTTTCATTCCTTCTAGCAATTTGAACTTCCAACCTATCAGAAGTTAGCTGGCAAGTCAAAGCGGCAATAAGCCATGCAGATTTCAGAAAGGCATCTTTAAATCTAGCCTGGGGTAAAATCACAATCTTACAAACTGTTTTCATATTTAATTTATTATGAACAAAGTTCACCCCAAAATAGTACCATTTGGTGCAAAATATAAATTGAAATGTAAATAAACACCATTAATGCACATTAAAACTCTAATAAACTCAAGGTAGCAAAATGCTATAACCTAAAGAATTATTTCATGATTTGTACTAGGCAGTAACACAAAAACAGATAGATAGATAGATAGATAGATAGATAGATAGATAGATAGATAGATAGATAGATAGATAGATAGATAGATAGATAGATAGATAGATAGATAGATAGATAGATACATTTGTCTGGATGACACAGAAGAATTGAGATATCAAATGATAAAGATGCATCTGTATATTACTGGCAGGATATTAGACATTTTCAACTTATTCCACTTCTCCAGAGCCAGATGGCTAATGCCATTCAGAGAAAGAAATGCCCACATAGGTTCGATAAAAGTGCTGAGTGTCACACCAATGACATCCTCACTTTTATGGCAAAGTCCACATAAATAGTTTGCCAACTTACAAGAACTCTGCCAATGGTTCATAAGTCCTCTATCAGTCTGGACAGCAATGTCTCACAGACACTATTTAACCATTTATGTTGCCTGAGAAGAAAGAAGAAGCCTCTTGCCTTGTCTAATAGTAGATAAGGTTGATGACTGTAGATCTTTATTAGCTATTTTCACTGCATATATTCAGTTTAACAGTTAGACCATGTTATCATGGAGATTCAGGAGGATAAAGCCAAATAATTTGATACTGCAATCTGAGGTAGTGCATAATGCTCACTAACAATTTTGCTCTGCTCTATTCACTGTCCAATAATTCACTAATTACTGTATATTCCTTATAATAGCTTTGGAAGAGCAGAATTTTGGCCTTTCTCCTAACAGAAAAGTTCAGACCTCTATGGAAGGTCTTTATTTTCAATAAAAGAAAGAATTATCCAGTAGAGTTGGAAAAAAATTACCCAACTATCTTTGAGGAATGGAAGTTAGCTTTGTTTCAGGATGAAATGAGAGAATCAACATAAAAACTGGACAAAATTGAAGCCAGAATTGAAACTCTGTTTGAATATTGAATGGGTATCTTTTTAATCAAATATTTCTGGAAAAATATACCTCACATCCAATTCTTATTCTATAAAGGCTTCTGATAAGAATAAGAAGGTTACAATCTATTGAAAAAGCCCCAAGGTTTTGCCAAAGTCTATTCCTATTTATAGCATCAAAAGCCAACATAAAATCCTCAAAAGCAGTAGAAAAGATTTAAAAACGGAAAATTCCAGCCAGACTTATAATGAGTTAATTAAAGCAGAGTCTCTTTGAAAAGGTTCCTCCCCACAGATGTCACATCTGGACTGTGTTGCATCTTCGCAGACCAGCTGTACTCCCCTGTCTGCTTTTCAGTCTCCCAAACAATCTCTCACCCCGGGTTACCCCCCATTAACCTACACAGATATGTCTACTTTTAGGTAACAAAACACATCTTGGAAGGTTTCCAGATATCGTGTTGTCATCCTTCAGCTAGAAACTTGACAGTAGTTATTCTGCTATACTGTGAATCACTGCATCTCATGCTCCTTCTGGAAAAATATCTGAGTGTACTGCATGAATAGAATAATTATTCAGAATTACGGGATGACAGTCCATGTGACCAACATTGTCTGTGTCCCACATTCTTTAGTGGCCACTGCCCCCATCCCCCACCCCCACAAAAAATAGTGGTTACAGATGATCTGATACTTGCTTCAGTCCACTGGAAGTATTTCCCTCTCCTGGTCAAAACTGCACATCCCAATTGTTTTCAGGCATACCAAACTGCATCGTATAAACGGCAGATTGGGCTAACTTAGAAATGAATAGTGAGGAAGCAAAGACTAAAGTTTCCTTGTTTTAGTGCAGTGGCTGTCTGCACAAATGCACAAATCGTAATCCAATGTGAGATACAGGCAGTCCTCAACTTACAACCACAGTTGAGCCCATCATTTTCATTGCTCAACAGATCAGTTGTTAAGTGAATTTGGCCTCATTGGCTTGTGATGACCTTTCTCGCCACTGTTGCTAAGTGAATCACTGCAGTTATTAAGTGAATTTCTCATTGATTTTGCTAGTCAGAAGGTCAGAAAGGGTAATCACATCACCCCAGAATACTGCAGCTGTCATAAATACATGCCAGTTGCCAAGCGTCCTAATTTTGATCGTGTGACCATGGGGATGCTGCAACGGTTGTGTGAAAAACAGTCATAAGTCACCTTTTTCAGTGCCGTTGTAAGCTTGAATGGTCACTAAATGAATGATTGTGAGTCAAGGACTACCTTTATATGTGAAAGGATTATCCCTTTTGAACTGTGAAATTAAATGTACTTATTTGTAACATCATTTGTTCTACACACCCGATTCTAGGATTTTCAGTTCGGCATGCATTTGTGAAATAAATAGACCAAAGACAGTGGGGTGTAATGGTTAAGGGGCTGGACTGCAAAGTAGGAGACGGTGTGTTTGACTTCTCTTAATCACAAAAGCCAGCTAAGTGATTTTGGATCAGCATTCTCTGTCACCCCAATCTATCTTAGATTTAGATTTAGGTATTAAATCTAACAATAAAAAGGTGTGATTTTGAATACTAGGGCTCCTTGAAGGACATTTCAATCGGTACACTGAATGCACTCCCTCTGCCTTTTAATTTTTCAGTTGTTCCTTTTCCCTTTCTTTTAATCTGGTTTTTAACTTGTTTTCAAGTGTAGCTTTTATATTATTTCACTGTTTTATCTGTAAAACACCCAGAGGAACACAAGTGTGATGGGCAGTGTAGAAATTCGATAAATACATAAATAAATTTCACCAATTTCTACAGGCTAAAAAAAAAGCAAGATCCTAAACTATGTTTAGTCTTCCTGGGAAATACAATATACAAGCTATCACTTGAAGGTAATGTTCTGGCTTTCACTCTGTCAAAATGTCATTCTAAGAAGCTACTTGCAAGATCACCAGCCTACCTGCATTGCATAGCTACCTATTATTGTTACACTTTGCATAAATATTAAACCCCCAAATAAAATGGGGTTGATTTTCCTTGAGGAGAAGAGTTGCATTGCACTGGCATTAGATATAGCTGGGGACAGTTGAAGGAAAAGTCTTCATCATGGTTCAGTCCAAGCCGGGAATAAACAACATGGCAACTGCTTTAGAAAGAAGGTTGCAGTTTATTGAAGAGGAGAGCCAGACAGAAAGATGGCTCTGGAAGAAAAGAGAGCGAGCACATGTAGGGAGCGGGTTTTTATACCCTGTGGGGCTCTTGAGGTTGTTTCCTGTTCCTGTTTGAGGCTTTGTATTTCCTGTGTCATATATTTTAACCTGAGTCTGAGTGTGCCCCTTTGGCATCTGTGTGTTAATCCTATCTTAGAGTTTGGGTGGGGTATGTAGATTTTATTTATTTATTTATTTATTAAATTTATATACCGCCCTATCTCCCTTACGGGACTCAGGGCGGTGATCAGGCGATACTAAAAACCACAATAATAAATAAATAGTTTCTGTGCTAAAATCAAATTAAATAACAGGCCTGTTCTAAAAACACCCCATACAAAACCCCCACTAAAACATAATCAAACTATGCCAGGCCGGCCGCACAGAATAGATGGGCCCTCAGGGCTCGGCGAAAAAGGCGCAGGTCCGCAACTGTACGTAGGTCGGGGGGTAGGTCATTCCAGAGGGCAGGAGCTGCCACAGAGAAGGCTCTCCCCCTGGGGGTCGCCAGCCGGCATTGTCTGGCCGACGGCACTCTAAGGAGGCCCTCTCTGTGGGAGCGGACTGGTCGAAGGGAGGTGTTTGGTAGGAGGCGGTC
>NW_015394671.1:9932-11694 GCF_001527695.2 Protobothrops mucrosquamatus
CCTTCTCTGGGGGGCTGACTTCCCACAGGACTTAAAGCAATTCTGCACAGCAGTCTAAACAGTGTTTCTCTCCCATGCTGATTCCAGCATTCTGAAAGCCAGTTTTTAAAATGCTGGTCTGAACTGCAGTGTGTTGGCAAGACACCCATGGTGGTGCTTACTCTAGATTAAGGTTTTTAAGAAGAGACTGACAGCCACTCGTCTGAAATGGTATAGGCTCTCCTGCTTGAGCAGGAGTTTGGACTAGAAGACCTCCATGGTCCCTTCCAGTTCTATTCTGAATTTGAATTTGAATTTATCACTAGTTCAGGTTCTGATGGGCTCTTTCCTGCTTCTTGTCCTTCCCATACATGCAGGGAAGGAAAGCCTTGCTGGCTGGCTGGCTGGCCCCAGTTTGGGTAAGTCTGCCTGTAGTTTTCCTTTAGACATTGTTTCCTTCTTCCTTTTACACCCATTCCTTTATTCTTACATAGAATACTTACACAGTATTGCACTATTGTTGCTGTGATGCTGCAGTGATCGAAACAAAGGGAGTTGCTCCTTCATTCCTATGTTCCATGTACAGTACTTCCATAGAAACTATCTTGCAAGAAGGGAATGTATCCCGAGTCACTTATTCTGAGATGGGTGGCTACATGAATAGAATAATTAATAGAATAGAATAGAATAGAATAGAATAGAATAGAATAGAATAGAATAGAATAGAATAGAATAGAATAGAATAGAATAGAATAATGGAATGTAGAATAGAATAGAATAGAATAGAATAGAATAGAATAGAATAGAATAGAATAGAATAGAATAGAATAGAATAGAATAGAATAGAGAGTAGAGTAGAGTAGAGTAGAATAGAATAGAATAGAATAGAATAGAATAGAATAGAATAGAATAGAATAGAATAGAATAGAATAGAATAGAATAATAGAATGTAGAATAGAATAGAGTAGAGTAGAGTAGAGTAGAGTAGAGTAGGGTAGGGTAGGGTAGGATAGAATAGAATAGAATAGAATAGAATAGAATAGAATAGAATAGAATAGAATAGAATAATGGAATGTAGAATAGAGTAGAGTAGAGTAGAGTAGAATAGAATAGAATAGAATAGAATAGAATAATAGAATGTAGAATAGAATAGAGTAGAGTAGAGTAGAGTAGAGTAGGGTAGGGTAGGGTAGGGTAGGGTAGGGTAGGGTAGGATAGGATAGGATAGAATAGAATAGAATAGAATAGAATAATGGAATGTAGAATAGAGTAGAGTAGAGTAGAGTAGAGTAGAGTAGAGTAGAGTAGAGTAGAGTAGAATAGAATAGAATAGAATAGAATAGAATAGAATAGAATAGAATAGAATAGAATAGAATATGGAAGCAAAGAACCGGTCAGTGAAATTTGTTCTTTCATTTCAACAGGACTGGGTTGCAAAGATTTGAACAGAGGAGGGGACAAAAGGGAAGGGATGCTTTGCAATGCTGTGGGGACAGGTGAGGAAAGCAAGGGAACCATCCAGGATAACAGAATAATAGAGTTGGAAGGGACCTTGGAGGTCTTCTAGTCCAACCCCCCCAGATCAAGTTTGAAGTTTGAAGTTTGAAGTTTTATTGCATTTATATCCCGCCCTTCTCCCAATGGACTCAGGGCGGCTTACAGCCAATTAAAAACAGAACAATCAATACAAATCTACAAAATTTAAAATCAATTAAAAGATATATACAATAGGCCTATTCATGTTTTAAAATTAATTAAAAACCAGTTTAAAATATCCCTAGGC
>NW_015394672.1:0-3703 GCF_001527695.2 Protobothrops mucrosquamatus
ACATCATACAGAAAATAAAAGCCAAAAATAAAATAGAAACAAATAAACTGGCACCACACTCCAACTTCCTTGATGCAGCCAACAGTTTTGTCTTCCAACTCCAACTTCATATTATCACAGCGCTTGGGGAAAGAGTCAGCTCTTTACAGCTTTCCATAAAGAAATGCACATTTTTATAAAATATACATACAGAGCTATTCAATAACCAAATAAAAATAAGCACCATCACAGAGATTAAATATTTGTCTGCTTTTTTAAAAAAAATCACTTTCAGCCAATATGATTTAACTTTAAAAAAAAAAAAAAGTTCAGAGGAAGAGAGAGATTGTAATTGCCCTCCATCACTAAGATATATTATCTGTTTATTTAATGGGCAACTCATCTTTCCCCTGGTGACTGACACAAAAAGCACTCAACAATAAAAGTAACATTTTATAAAATGCATTAAAGCACTGAAATGTATCAGTGAAACAAAACATACCCACCCAACAAACTAGCTCATCCATCAAAAGTCTGATTGAATAACGACTGACTAAATGGGCTGAACGAGTGACTGAATAATCTTGAAATAATTTTTATATTGCTCTTCAGAAAAGGAATCCAGGGAGGTCCCTAAAGAGATAGTAGCCTGACCTAGACAGAGAGTTCAAAAGATAAGAAACAGCCACTTCACCAGATAATTTTTTTACAAGAGAAGGAAATATCAGCATTCCACTTGCGCTTAATTCCCATTATACAGAAATGTTTTCTCATCAAACCACCGATTTGATAGTAAGTGGTTTCACTATCATAGTGGAATAAGCAGGCTTTTCTTTTTCTTTCTTTTCTTTTCTTTGTCAGTACCAAGGAATTTCAAGAGTAAATGAGATTTTACAAGAGAGCTCGGTGATTTCATTGTTCCTTGCAATCAGGTTGTAGGGCTAAACATTGGAAGCATAATGAAATTATGTGTTCATAAGCTCAGCATACATAATGGAATTCCTATTATTCGAACTGCTGTTACCAAGGTTTTTTAATATACAGAATGCATCTCTTTCCCCAGGTAGCCCAATTTTGATGCTGCTCATACATTTCATTCATTTTTCTTCACCCAAACTAGCAAATAATGCCTTTGTTTTCCTTATTATACTACTTACACAAAAGGGGTTGTGTGTGATGCTTGTGAGTGATCAATATAGACGCCAACAGTATTGTTCTACTTTCTAACTATAACCTTTCACAGATTTTCTTTTTCCCTCTGGAAATGTACATTCTGAATAAAATCATATGCAATTAGTCCGGTATTTTAAAAAGAAAAGACATTCATCTACACTTTCATTTCCAAACAATTTATTGTCCGTTATTATATCTCTGTTTAGGTCCAATATATTAGATTTTATTGCATGGGGTTGATTTCTTCTGTTTTGTTTGTTTGTTATCTAGGCGCCAATTATAATTTGTAGTTTTGGCAGCAAATAACCATTTGAGCCAAGAGGGGCCAGATTGCAGTGGGATATACTGTACATGCAATAAATGAATTGCCATACTTTGAAAGAAAAACCTAAGGCAGACATGTCAAACACAAGACCTGGGGGCCGGATGTGGCCCGCAAAGTGGTTTCATGTGGCCCCCAAAGCCATCCTGAAAACAGTGAGGGAATGGCCCCCGCTGCCTTGGCCCTGGCCCAGGCCAGCCGGGAGCCAATGTACAATTTTGTGGTGGCCATCTATGCTGAAATGCATAGGCTGTCTGGAAACAGCAAGGAACCAGCCCCTGCCGTGTCGGCCTCACTCCCTGGATGCATGCTGGGGAGGTGTCATCCTTTGTGAGGAATGAAGAAATGCACCATCGCCTGGAAGTGGCCAGCAAATGGCCCTCACCTTCTTCACCTATCCGGCTTGATGGGCTCTACCCTGGTCCCACCCCTTTCTGCCAGAGATCCTCAGATCTGTCCCACTCCTGCCCAGGCCCCCACAGGCACCCTTGATGCGAATGATGTAGAGCTGACCACGCCCACCCAGTAGGCCACACCCACTCCAACTATGCCCACCCAGTAGGCCATACCCATCCTGGCCACACACACCCGCCCCCCCCCAAGGGCAACCGCAATGCTGATGCGGCCCTCAATGAAATTGAGTTTGACACCCCTGACCTAAGGAATTAAAAATGAGCTGCAGCCTATAAAGCAAGAATTGAGAATTAATATCCAGTGCAATTATCCATTTGAAGGAAATGCATCAAACTTTGGAAGAGGGTCATTTGAGAAGCAGAGAGGATGCTTCATATAAAGAATGCCAAGTAGAGTCCCAGGCATCTCCAGATACAACTCAGAAAAGATTCTGTCTGAATCCTAGGAAGACATTAGTCATCAGGGTACAAAATACTAAACTAGGCAGTATGGATGGGTTATCAGCTCAATTATGCTTTTGGTCAATTTCCCTTTTAAATGAGCAGGAGTTTGATTTCCAATTTCAGCAACGGGGTTTTTAATTTAGCAAAGAACGTTCTATATGAAAATCCATTCATATTTTTATGTAGATTTCTCCTCCTTGATTGCCTTTCTATTTGCAGTTTTGTAAGAGTAATCGTTTTGAGCAGACAGTTTTTCCTTAATGCATATTTTGTCCTTATTGTCTCCCATTATCTGCACTTTATATATGTTCATTGTTGTGCATTTTAAGATTATAAATAAACATACATCTCAGAAATGGAAAATGCAGGATATTTATCTGTAACACTTACCGTTGAACTGCCAAAGCAAGGAAAGCCATAATTATCTCAGCTTTTTTGCATGTATCCTCACAGTCCAAAGCCTGAAAGGCAAAGAAACAGTTAAAATTATAATTCTGAAACTTTGACTAGGAGATGGGTTTTTTGCTTGTTTTTTAAGGAATGAAACTGACAAGGCAAGAATCAGAGTTCCTAAGCAACAGAGAACTATATATCAATATAGACATGGGGTAGTCAACCTTGGCTGTTTTATGACTCGTGGACTTCAACTCCCAGAATTCCTGCGTCAGCTGTGCTGGCTCAGGAATTCTGGGAGTTGAAGTCCACGAGTCATAAAAGAGCCAAGGTTGACTACCCCTGATATAGACCAAGTGTCTTCCAAGCACATCAAAAGAATATCAAGTACCCATTGACTAGATAGAAAGAAAATCCCTAAAGTTTAAACCCTACATCACAGGCCTATATAAGGGCTTTGATTTCTGTAGCCAGTCTTCTGAATATGCCATCATTCTTGTCTGCAATAAAAAAATGAATCATACTGAGTTGTATCTGAGGGCATTTTGCCCAATAAGCCTATTCCTGACTAAGGGGTTAAATATCCAGAGAGGCAAGATTTGTGGATTATAACTAACAAACACTTGATGGAAGTAAAACTTATTTTTCATAAGAAAAAAATATTCCAACCTGATAGCCTACAGGTGATGTTACTTCTAACATTGTCCAGCCATTCATCACTGGTGAGTGATGACTGCTTACTAGAAGAAGCTTATACAGTAGCTCTAGTTTTGGTGGCAAATGAATTTCAGTGAATAAACGATATCATGACCAGGATTTTGCAATATACCTCCATGGCTTCTGTGGGTTGCTAAAATCTGTTTCAAAACTGTTTCACTCTTTAAAACTGGAAAGAAAGAAAGAAAGAAAGAAAGAAAGGAAGGAAGGAAGGAAGGAAGGAAGGAAGGAAGGAAGGAAGGAAGGAAGGAAGGAAGGAAGG
>NW_015394672.1:4067-7913 GCF_001527695.2 Protobothrops mucrosquamatus
AAGGAAGGAAGGAAAGAAGGAAGGAAGGAAGGAAGGAAGGAAGGAAGGAAGGAAGGAAGGAAGGAAGGAAGGAAGGAAGGAAGGAAGGAAGGAAGGAAGGAGCCTGCTGTTTTGCATTTTGGTAAATTTGCAGCCATTCTTTCTATTCAGAAGAAACCAACTTCAGAATTGTGGTCAGGATGGTGAGATGGGAAATTGATTTACCAGCATTTGTAACAGTCTGGATTAATTTCAAGTATCTTTTATACTGGAATGAGAAGACTAGGAAGATAGAAAAATTGGTCACCTGGAAGTGTCTTAATACAGGGCTTTTCAACCTTTTCACAGATTGTACCACTTTTAGGACATGACAATATTTGAGTTCCACCAGTGCTTAGCAGGTTGTCAAAAACTTAATGACTAAAAAAAGGAGGGGATTTGGGGTTTTACTGATTAGATTCATTTGTTGTTTTAGAAATGGCTAGTTTATAATATTATGGAAAAGTAAAAAGTTGAGGTTCAATGTTAATGCTTCCTTCTACAGCAACAGAGGAAGTCTGTTCTTTTTCCCTTATCCCCCTTACTTTTTCCCCTATTTCCTCCCCACTGTGTTCTACTATTTGCTTTTGTATTTTTGTATTTTATTCTATAATTTAATAAAATATTACAAACTGTAGAAAAAAAGGAAAAAAGTATCAGTTTTAATTTCTTCAGTGGCAGTTCCTTTGCTGAATCATTTTCCCTTTGCACTGACAAATGTATGATGAATTTATCCATGTTTATTAATATGCACCACTACCAGTTGGCTGGTCAGCCCTTCTTCCTTTCTCCCTCTTCTCTCCTTCCACAGTGTAGTAAGAATATACCCCCTTCCCAGTCCCTTCACTTTACCCTTAAAGAAACAGGAATCAAGCGCAAAGCAAGAAAGGCTCAAAAAGCCTCCCAGAATAAAGAAACACTGAATTGGGGGGGGGGGTGTCTTTAAGCTGCCTCAAGTGTGTCTCAGTTTAACAATGTAGCAACCAGGCTCCAGCAATTGTGAAAAGTGATAACTTTAAATTAAGCCTATTTACCTGTAAAGAAAACTTGCTAAAAGCCATAGACAGACTCAAGATAAGGGGGTAAAACTAATTACATTTATTTAAAGGGATTAAACCTACAGAAGTTAACATTTTGGACTCATTGCTAGCCTTTCTGAAACAGAGTAAATATTCCAATACCCAAAGCACACAAACCGAGCCTCTAAATTACAAAACACTGTAAAAACTGTATAAAAATCCTTATGGTAATCCATTCAAGCTGCCAGCTGATCAGGAACCATTGGCTTCCTAAATAAACCCATCTCCTTTCCGACATGCTGGTCTCCCAGCTTTTCATTTCATCAGTGCTGATTGCATTCTCCTGGCTGGAGAAAACTAACCAGGGGACCTTTTCTTCTAGCAACAGCTGCTGCTTCTTCCCTGTCCCTGTTTCCTCCCTGCCTGCTGAGCTCTCCTTCCACAGCTTCTTTTCCATCCCCTTCTCTTTCCCTGTTGTTTTTTTTCTCTTTCCCACCAAAACCACTTCCTTTTATATCCTCTCCTCTCCTCACCCCCCCCCTTTTCTTCAGATCACCTCCAGCTCAGTGCTGCTTCCAGAAGCGCAAATCAGCTGGAGCCCTGCCGGCACTCCTGGGGCTTCTTCCAAGCCCCAACAGACCTGCAGCTCTAGCTGCCTCTCCCTCAGGCTTGGGTTGCTTCAGCTCATTTCCCTTCCCTGCTATACTTGTCTATACTTTGCCATGTGCCAAAGTACCACTAGTGGTACACGTACCACCGGTTCAAAAGCCCTGTCTTAATATATCTGGAAGGAACCAAGTTGGGAAAGACTGCCTTAAGAAACCAAGTGATTGTTTTGTTTTTGCTCCAATAGGCAAAGATAGAGCCGCTGTAGAGGCAAAAGTAGGAAAATACTAGTTTTATAATTGGAAAAATAACAACTGGCAGATTAGAAAAGTGTTTCTTTATTTTTTTTATTTGACACATTTATATAGCTGCCCATCTTATAACTGACTCTGGTAGCTCTCAAGTAAAAAATTATTTGAATAGAAATGTAATATACTTTTCTGTTGAAAATGGAATATTTCTGAATATAAGTTAATGGTTACTAGTTACAATAAATATATATTAAATAAAACTAACATGTAAAAAAATTCCCAATACAAAATCTTGGGAGAGTGTTCTGGCAAACATTTTCCTTGCTTTGCTCCAAAATCTGCAGGTAAGAGGCCAAAAGTGTTGTCCAATCGACTTAGTCATTCCACTTATAACTCACAAAATAATATTTGTTTGGAAATGCTCTTTCCTGGAAGTAATGAGCTTGTTTATTAAGATATGTATTTCTAACAACAACAACAGGAATATTAGAAATTGAATATAATAGTGCCAGCTGACTCTAAGCAGCTCTTGTGGTTTAAATTCACATTAGTAAACACTTTGCCAGTCCCATTTCATAAAACAGTTGGACATTTTTAAAAATGTAATTAAGATTTTCCAGATCAACCATTTTGATAAAGTAATACTTTGAATTGGAAAATAAAAACATATTTTTTTCACATTTATAGCTTTGCTTTTCTCCTGTCATAAAAACAAGAAAATGTAATACTTGGATTTTGTTTTTAAAACCAATCACAAATCACATACAAAAAATCATTTTTTTTCAAATAATTAGGGTTTTTTTTCAAAATACTGTTTTCATATACTTTGTATTTGTAGATGTAGACCCCTCTTTGAAATGCTCATATGTAAGAAAAAAAAATTCTGGAAAGACTCTTAGATACACATTAAGATGCTGTATATATATAGAACCAGCTTGTGTATGCTAGGTAAGAGACTACACAGGAACAAGGATCCTGATAATGTTTTGGAAGTCTCTTGAAACCTGGTTATGTCACTGGTTATGAACTTCCTAAGAGTTCCCAATCTTCATCCCCTTTCTCTTGTGCATGCTATCCAAAGTGTGTTTTCTCTTGTTCCTTTGGCATTACTAGAAGTCTGTTCTGATTTAAGAAATCCTTTAAATCTGAAAGATGTAAACGCTTTGTGTAAAGAGAAACCCACATTTTGGATGTGGTAATCTAGAACTGCAATCTAGAAATGGTTTTGAAACTGAATATAAAAAAATAAATCTGACATAAAATTTAAGAAAGGAACCAGAATCCTTATAATAAGATGCACAGAGTATCCTCGCAGCACTTAGCATACAGGACAAGGCAGGGGAAAGTTACAACCACTGAATGACTCTTTAATAATTAAAATAAACGTTCTCTTAATTCTGCACTATAGTACTGAACCACTATAAGAGAATATAAAATTAAATAGTGTTCTGAGTGCCATGAACACAGGAGAATGAGGTATGTGCCAATCTTGCAGATCTTCTGGTGGAACCCCCAGAATTATGGTTATGGAATGCATTAGCAGATTATAATCAATCAATACAATACACTATCTAATATCTTTTCAAGTTTCAAATGAATTTGTTCAATAATACAATCCCTTAGTTTACAGGCAGTATTCTAAGTAACCAATAGCCAGTTTGGTCTAGTGCAGGGGTAGGCAACCTTGGCTCTTTTATGACTCGTGGACTTCAACTCCCAGAATTCCTGAGTCAGCCATGCTGAGGGGAAAGGAAGAGGTTTCCAAGCTGAGCCATGCTGGCTCAGGAATTCTGGGAGTTGAAGTCCATGAGTCATAAAAGAGCCAAGGTTGCCTACCCCTGGTCTAGTGATTAAGGCACCAGGCTTGAAAGCAGGAGACTGTGAGTTCAAGTCCTGCCTTAGCCATGAAAGCCAGTTAGGTGACTTTGGACCCCTCACTCTCTCTCAGCCAA
>NW_015394672.1:10246-11694 GCF_001527695.2 Protobothrops mucrosquamatus
CAACACCGCCCGCGCGGCTGCATTCTGGACTAACTGGAGCCTCCGAGTGCTCCTCAAGGGGAGCCCCATGTAGAGAGCATTGCAGTAGTCCAGGCGGGAGGTGACAAGGGCATGGGTGACTGTGCGCAAGGCGTCCCGGTCCAGAAAAGGCCGCAACTGGTAGATCAGGCGTACCTGATAAAACGCCCCCCTGGCCATGATATGCAGTCATCCAGGTCATGGTTGTGCCAAAGATGCTTTTTCATGAGGCAACTGGACTTTGTTTTCCTTTGAAGATGTTTCGCTTCTCATCCAAGAAGTTTCTTCGGCTCAGCTGAAGAAACTTCTTGAATGAGAAGCGAAACATCTTCAAAGGAAAACAAGAAAGTCCAGTTGCCTCATGGAAAAAGCATCTTTGGCACAACCATGACCTGGATGACTGCATATCTCCATAGAAAAGAACCTACTACACATTTTAATCTGAAAAATACAAATAAGAGAAGGGGTGATGAACACCTTGGAAAAATAAATCTCTCTCCTGCCTCCTTCAGTTTCAGTTTTAATTCAACATAGGGTGGCCAATTATGCAATAGCTCAAATACACAGTATTTCTTACAAATATTCTCTATTATTAATGGCACTCCTAGGAGCAGCCTATCCATTTGTCTCTTCTAAGGAGGAGTACCAAAATATTAAAGATTTTTACCATCTGACATTTAATTATTTTTGTGGACTCTAAAATATGAATACATATGAGATATGGCAGAAAAAAGTAGGGTATAGCTCTTTCATCCTTGCTAATTGAACAATAGCCAGGCTGACTGGAGATTGTAATTACTAATGCTCAACACCAAAATCTTTCAATGGTTGGAGGAGGGTTGAGCAAAAAAAATAATTTATGGTTGACAAACAATCCCATCGCATTAAAACAGGTCCAGATGCATTCTTGCCAGGTCGTCTTCCAACCATACATTCCCAAAAAAACATTTTGAGAGGTTTTAGCAGGCTTCAGATTATGTATTAAGTGGCAGACTATATTAAGCTTGTGTTTCTTTCAGGATTCTCTGTCGACTGCTAATGAAACCAAATAATTTTTTCTTTAAAAAAAAAAACTTTTAAGAAATTTCATTGCTTCTGAACTTACAATGTTGAGAGATTGGCTAATACAAGGCAGTTTTGCATAAAGGCTGAAACTGGGTAATTTACAAGGCCAGATGTCCAGGCTGTTTAACTACCTGCTTCTCTCTACTTTTTACTCAGAGAATTTAGCCTATATTGGTCAACACAAGCTCTGCCTGCAGAGACTTCAGGGTAGAGGGAGATAATTAAATTAAGGGGATCCAAAACAGCATTATTGTATTCATTAAAAACAAAGCAGGTGGGGGAAGGGAAATGCCACACTTGTGTGATATTTTTCCTTTCTCTTTTTTGCAGACTGATTATGTAATTTACAAGAAAGGGGACTTTGA
>NW_015394672.1:11763-13598 GCF_001527695.2 Protobothrops mucrosquamatus
GGAGAAGAGGGGAAAATCTAATGTCAATTTACCTGTGGAACAACCAGATTGCTAAATCTTATTTTGGATGCACCTCTACAAACTGTAAGTCTTTGTCTAGGATTCCCAGAATAAAAGCATTATCTCCTGTTTGTTCTTCTGAGTTATCTATCTGTTAAAGACTGGAATAAAGCTAGTTTCCTGTCCAGAAACAGAATAGTAAATTGACAGATTAATTCTCCTCTGATCTCCTGCAATAGCAATTTGATGAGATTAATTTTCCTCTGATCTTCAAACTTTAAAGAAGCAAGCAAACTTCTCTTGCATGTGAAAGTAACTAGAAGTGACTGAAGGTGTAATTCAGAAGCATTGTCTTGTTATTTACTGTCATCTCTGCAAGCCAAGTTTTAAAACAACAAAACTCTTGCCTGTGAAGGCTGCGTTCCTAAAATCAAAGAGCGGGCAGTTTCCCCCCTCCTTTTTGCCCTGCTGGCAACTTCAAAGCTTGGGGCAACACCCCCCCTTATTGTGCACTCTTCACTGCTTTGAAGATTTGGGCCTGTCTCCCAACCTGCCTAGGGCAACAAGGATTTAAAACTAAATGTTTAAATCAGCAAAGCAACTGCAGATTGCTTCTCCTTTGTGAGTTTGTGGCCAAACGTGCCTTCATTGTCTGCAAGCCTAGCAACTGGTCGTCAAGGAAGAGGGCAATTAAACCATTAAGCCGCTCTCTCTGTCATAAAGCCACACTCCCTCCTCCCTTAGGAATGCCTGGAATTTCAACCGGTGTTAATAGAATACAGAGGCAGGGACACAACCAGCCCCACTAGCAGGGCAGCAGCGCCCCCTGGTGGACAATCTGCACGTGACACCTTGAAAAAAATTTTTTTCTCCTTTTCTTTTCACATCACAACTTGATTATTTAATTCAATCAAGCCTATACCACCACTAATGGAGCTTTCACCCAATCAAGCTGGAGACCCAAGTTTCTTCCAGTTTTGAGTGACAGAAGAAGGTAGCATAGCCATCAATCCTTGCCTATTATCACAAGCTGAATACCCAGTGTGTTCCAGCCTGCAACTTAACGACCAGGTGGGAGTTCATGCCTCTCAGTGGCCTTTGTAGGTACGTGATAATAGGAAGAATTTGGCTGACCTCTCTTCAGACGTCCCCTAGTGGTTAAAGGAGGAGCTGCATGCGAGCCTTTAATCACACCCAGAGAAAGCCCTCTAGTGGACAAAGGGTGTACCTCGAAAGAAGATCACCCCGGTAGCTGATACGCAGATAGCGACCCCTAGTGGTCAAAAAGTGAAGTTCATCCAATTTCCTTCAAATTAGCTAGGAACCACAGGACAACGCTCCCAGTGGCTCCTCCACCTACAGACAGCACCCCTGAAGCTGATACGCAGATAGCGACCCCTAGTGGTCAAAAAGTGAAGTTCATCCAATTTCCTTCAAATTAGCTAGGAACCACAGGACAACGCTCCCAGTGGCTCCTCCACCTACAGACAGCACCCCTGAAGCTGATACGCAGATAGCGACCCCTAGTGGTCAAAAAGTGAAGTTCATCCAATTCCCTTCTAATTAGCTAGGAACCACAGGACAACGCTCCCAGTGGCTCCTCCACCTACAGACAGCACCCCTGAAGCTGATACGCAGATAGCGACCCCTAGTGGTCAAAAATAGAAGTTCATCTAATTCACTTCTAAACAGCTAAGCAGCACAGGAGAACGCCCCCAAGCACCTCCACCCACACACAGCACCTCTGACGCTGATCGGCAAGTAGCGACCCCTAGTGGTCAAAGAGAGAAGTTCTTCAAATTTGCTTCAAAATAGCTGAGAACAACACTGAACCT
>NW_015394673.1:0-5614 GCF_001527695.2 Protobothrops mucrosquamatus
GGGGCAGCACAGAAGAAGGCTTGGATAAGAGCCCACTTTGAGAACTAAGGAATTTGTTTCCACTTTGGCTCTTGCCTCAAGTAACGCTTCTTGGCTGACAGAGCAGTTGCAGAAAATCCTTAAAATGGTCCCAAGTCTGGAATTTATAATGAACACGCTTAATAGGCTTTTGGGTGAGACAATTGCTCAGAAGTAAAATAAAAAAAATGGGGATAGAGTGAGCCTTTGGATATAATTGTCATTCAGGCTTAACAAGTATCTCTTGTTAATTTTAAATTTTTAAAATCATAATTTTAATCTGTCATGTTAGAATATTTTATAACTTTAGCTTCTTTTTACTCTAAAAATTGGAAAACCAGTTTCTTATGCAAAGGATTGGGTGAAAGATAAAAGCATTTTGATTTTAAAAGATAAAATGTACAAAGTTATTGCAAATGCCTGCAGTCTGTTTAACAATTGCAGGAATAACACATTAAACATCTTAAGGTAGAGAACTGGCTGGTTTTGTCTTGAATACCAGCAGGCAAAAATTATAATCTCACATTACCATATTTTCCGGCGTATAAGACGACCCCCAACTTTTCCAGTTAAAATATAAAGTTTGGGCTATATCAGGGGTAGGCAACCCAAAACACTCAAAGAGCCACTTGGACACGTTTCCCACCGAAAACAAAACACTGGGAGCCGCAAAACCCTTTTGATATCTAAAATGAAGATAAGTCTGCATATATCCTTTTTTTACCTTTATGATGTGTGTGTGTGTGTGTGTATGTTTGTGTGTGTATATATAAAATAAAGGTAAAAAAGGATATATGCAGTGTTATCTTCATTTTAGATGTCAAAAGGCTCTCTCTCTCTCTCTGTCTCTCTTTCCTCTCTCTCTCTTTCCTTTCTTTCCTCTCTCTCTTTCTTTCTCTTTCCTCTTTCTCTCTTTCCTCTAACTTTCTCTCTCTTTCTTTCCTCTCTCTTTCCTCTTTCTCTTTTCTCTCTTTCTCTTTCCTCTCTTTCTCTTTCCTCTCTTTCTCTTCTCTTTCCTTTCTCTCTTTCCTCTCTCTTTTCTCAATCTTTTTTCTCTTTCCTCATTTTCTCTCTTTCCTCTCCCCCTCTTTCTTTCTCTCTTTCCTCTCTTTCTCTCTCTCTCTCCTCTCCTTCTCTCCCTTTCCTCTCTTTTTCTCTTTCCTCTCCCCCTCTCTCTTTCCTCTCCCTCTTTATCTCTTTCTCCTTCCTCTCTCTTTCCTCTTTCCTCTCTCTCCTCTTTCTCTCTCTTTCCTCTTTCTCTCTTTCCTCTCTCTTCTCTTTCTCTCTTTCCTCTAACTTTCTCTCTCTCTTTCCTCTCTCTTTCTCTGTCTCTTTCTCTTCCTTTCTCTTTCCTCTAACTTTCTCTCTCTTTCCTCTCTTTCTCTTCTCTTTCTTTCCTCTTTCTCTTTCCTCTCTCTCTTTCCTCTTTCTCTCTTTCTCTTTCCTCTTTCTCTTTCTCTCTTCTCTTTCTCTTTCCTCTTTCTCTTCACTGTCTTTCCTCTTTCTCTCTTTCTCTCTCTCCCTCTCCCTCCAGGTTAGGAGAGAGAGAGAGAGAGAGAGAATGAAAGGCAGACGGCGCCGAACGGGCAGGGAGGGGGAGCAGGACGGGAGGCAGTAGCTGCAGTGGCGGCGGCGGCAGCACGGCAGCAGCCACTGCAGCATCGTCAGGAGTCCACGCCGCCCCCAGCCTGGCCGCCGCGTTCTCAGCCGAATGGGTGGGGAGGGAGAGCAGGACGGGAGCAGCGCTCCCGGCAGCCGCCCCCATCGCATCCTCAGCTGAATGGGTGGGGAGGGGGAGCAGGATGGGAGGCAACAGCTCCCGGCCGCTGCCCCCATCGCATCCAGGGAGGGGGAGCAGGACGGGAGGCAGCAGCTCCCGGCTGCTGCCCCCATCGCGTACTCAGCTTATATAAAGGAATAAAATAGAATACCCATATTTTCCGGCGTATAAGACGACTGGGCGTATAAGACGACCCCCAACTTTTGAGAAGATTTTCAGGGTTTAGAAAGTCATCTTATACGCCGGAAAATACGGTAGTTTTCTACATGCAGAAGTGATTTTATTTGCATTGCAACATACAAACAGAGACTGCAAGGAAAAGCAATGGAGAGATGAGTCACAATTACTGTACATAAAGTTTTTTACACAGATGCTCATATTTGTGTTTATACTATTATCATCCAAAATGAAAAAAAATATTGAAATGTGAGAAGTGCATTCTAGCTAGGCAGTATTACCATTTTTAGGTACTTTTGTTCAGCTCTCTTACCCACTGTTATTTCATCCTAACCTTTGAATAGACACTTTTTACTAATAATAGTTACTTTACTAACTTTGTACAAGACTGATTACAATTCTTTTATCTGCAAAATTTTGAGAACCTTAGTGATAAAAAAGCCACAAGGAAATGAGGCAAAGATTATGAATATTAAATATTTAAGTATTAAGCATTAAATATTCATAGTAATTAAAAAGCATCAAGGAATATATTTATGTTATGTAAGACTTTGAGACATAATCCAAATATAAATGTTTTAATAAAGTTTTGCATGTGTACAGGGACAGACATTGGGCTAAATGCTACTCATTTTCCTTTCCCCTCCCCAATTCGGCATTTAAATGTTATTCTTCAAGTATACAATGAAATATATTATTATTAAATTAGAATTTGTTACTTACTACCCAGGGCTTGTCACAGAAGTTGTAGATTGACTCTAGAGAGTTAACACTTGGGATGCTTGCATAATGCATTCCAATAATTAAGTTACGAAAATCTTCGTTTTCAGCCATGCTGAATGAGTGTTGCCGGACAAGAACAAAGTCAGGCTTGAATGACCTAAAGAGAATTGAGTTTAACAGCAAGCAAACAAATATATTAGAAACTTACTAGAGCTATGGGAGCTACTGAATTAGAACAGGCTGATTTAAATTACATCTAGAGGAAAAAACATTAAACTGAAACCTTTTTGTTTGTGTCTATGCATCTTCAAGTCAGTGTTGACTCCTGATTACAGCCTAGACAAGTCCTTATATTTTTCTAGACAAGATTTTGGAAATGGTTTGCCTTCAAATTAGTTTCATAATTCAAAGTGGGACAGAACTATGTGTAGGAGATACCTCCAATATTGTGCAAATATTAGATATGGGTGGTAAGGGTACTGTAGTTGTCATAATAGTGTAATATGAAAGCCATTGCGTAGGTACGACTCTGGTCTGGAAGAAAATAGGAATGTTATTACCAAAAAGTATTCTTAACATGTTTAAGATGTTGTAAAGATAGAACTCTTATTCCAGGAATAAATTAAAAATGGATTGGCAAGTTTGAGAATCCTTGAAGGATCTCTCCAAGATTTTAGTTAGAGTCAGAGAGGAAAAAAATGACAAGAGTTGTTATTATGACTAGAACACGGGTGTCAAGCTTGCCACGTCACATGCCATGTCGCAATGTATCGCGGCTTTTTTTCATTGCCGGAGCTGGGTTGGGTACGGCCTCCGTATGATGCAACTAGCTCGCGGGCCGGCAGTTTGACACCCCTATACTAGAACTATATTCCAACAGAACTATATTCCAAAGGGCATGTAGAGGTTTATGGTTCTGGAATAATGTCCAAATAGGGGGCTCTTAGAATTTCTGTTGTGATGATTAGTGTCTTTCTATATGTTTGAATTTTGTTGAGGCCATAAACTTCAGTACAATGAAAAATTCCTCTCAAAGAAAAGGAAAAAAGGCTAAGAGAAAGCAAACAATTATTGAACTTCATCTGTTGTTATTGGTTATGTTGGTGATGATAGAGATTGGTAAAGAAAGGAATGTCATTATACTGGTTGAAAAAGAGGAATGCAGACATTTTTTTTGAAGGCTATCATTTTATAGGTGATTAGAGGGTTATCCAAATCAGAATGTTTTGATACACTAATCTATGCAAACACATACCTATCCTTCTAATGGAACAAAACTAAACCAGCAACTGATAAATTTTATCCCTAGCTGAGGGTAAAACAAAAATGAAGATGCAATGATAGAGAGTGAAGTTAAAGTCATAATTTAAAGGCCTGTTTGTTGTAAAGCTTATTCTCTTCCTAATTTTCTCTCCTTAGATATTAACACTGAATTTTTTGCCATCTGTGATATCTGAATTTTTTTTTAACACTGGATACTAATTTAGAACTGCTTTATGTTTCAGTCCTTCTGCTTTATCACTCTTTGTTTCACATATCACATCTACTTCTGTTCAAATAGGCCTTCAATGACCTATTAGTGCTCATCGAAGAGAAAACCAATAACTCTTTAACTGATTGATTGGTTTTGTGCCATCAAGTTGTGCCAGTTCTTGGATGATCATATACTATACAGTAGATAAATCTGTTAGCCTAAACCTCCCATAAATTAGAACAAAATGAGATGCTCTTCGGATATTTTATCTTAGATACTGAGCGGTTTTCACTGTCTGCTACTTATGAATTTATCAAGAAGATGAATAAACATCTTAATTACATCATCCATTGAACTGGATGTACCTTGGCTGTAAAATGAGGATGCACCCTGAACAAATCCTATTTCTAATAAAGAATGTTATTCATGATCATGTTTTGTATTTACCGTATTTATGCTAACCTTAATTCTGAAAGTCAAAAAAGTAAAATAACTTACTTGACAACTTTAGTGCCATTTCGAAAAGCTTGCACATTTACAGAATAATTCCCATCAGCATGAGCTATCAAACTGACCTCTGAAAATTGTGCCTGAAAGATAAAAAAATGTATAAATAAACCAACTTGTTTTAAGCTGCTAGTCCACATGCAACCTCTGTGGACATATGAAATTTGAACAAACAATTGTATCTAGCAAAGTGTGCTGGAAAATATTATTTTATGAGTGTTTTCTTACAGAAGAAGTTACATATTTAGAGAATAATGTTGGAACTATTTTCCATATGAAAAGTAGAAGCAATATATAAATGGAAATATCTTCAATAAATAATAAACATTTCTGGGACGTTGCCAGGAACAAAAGAAAAAAAATTACACTTGTTTATATTATGAACAAAATTGTCATAAAATGTATTCTAAAATTATTATCATCACTAACTTCAAAAAATTCAAACCTCTTGGTAGATCTGCCCATACGTTTACGATCATGTTGTGGATGAGAGCAAATTTGCTAAGGCAGAACTGCCATTCAAAAGGAGCATTTAGAGGACTTCCGGTGGCAGGCGTCTTCGTCGGTCGCAGCTGTTTGCTGCCTCCCGCCTGTTTCGCGTAAAAGCCGGTTTGACAGCTAGCATCAGCTGTCAAATGGCTTGATACCTTTCCCCTGGGCATAAGGGGATAGGTGAGCTGCCCGGGGTAGGAGTTGAGTTCCCGAGTCGTCCTATATGGATGATGTAGGTGAGAATTCCTCCGGAGCCCCGAGGATTCTCCGCGATCCAGGACGCCTTCGCTTCGGCGAAGCTAGAAGCCGCCGCCACTGCTGCAACTTAAAGTTAACTGTGAGTTTTATTTGTAAGCAGACGAACCAACCTTGGAAGTTTGTTTTTTATATTGGACTTTACTCTAACTTGGATAATAAGTTTTTCCCCGTACTTGTGTTGGTTT
>NW_015394673.1:6541-11693 GCF_001527695.2 Protobothrops mucrosquamatus
TTAAATGATTTTTTATAGGGCTAGATTGATGAAATGTTAGAATATACTTTTTAGAAATTGAAATGCACTTATATTATTACTATAAATATGATAATCATGTTTTAATAGAGAGGAAGAGTTACTGGTGATACCTGCTGAATTGGTATAGACTTTGGTGTATTTGAATTACTTAAATGTATAATTTTTTTATTAATGTGGAAGAGATGGATTGTTTATAAATAGAGTTTGTGGAGTTAGAGATATTAATATTTGTTTACCTATATTTGAATATTAGCCTGGGACTTGGTTTGGGAAGTCCGGGGGGGTGGGATATAATATAATATTGTGTAATACTTGTGATGTTTTTTTTTTGGAAAATAATAAAAATTTTATATTAAAAAAAAAAAAAAAGGAGCATTTAGAGCAGGGGTGTCAAACTGCTGGCCCATGGGCCGGATGTGTCACACCAAAACTGCACCCACCCCATTGCCAGCAATGGGAAAAAAGCCACAATATGTCACGACACATCACGTGACATCGCGAGTTTGACACCTGTGATTTAGAAGCTACAGTTCTCCAAAGCAGTCAGCCCCATCCTTCCACCAGCTGTCTATAATGATCCTCTTTGAACTCACTTGTCCCATGCTGAAGCTATCCTTTCCCTTGTCCATTTTTCACTCTGAAACTTCCTTGTTTCAACCCTTTCACTCCAGGTAGAACAATTCTGCAGCTAAACTCCAACTCTTACCCAGAGAATGAATGAATGAATGAATGAATGAATGAATGAATGAAATCATTCATTCATTCATTCATTCATTCATTCATTTTTGGATGCTGCATGACTCTAACAAAAACTTACTCTTCCAGTCCATATTTCCCCAGTTTCCGCAGTGTCAAACAATCTTCAGCCAACATTTATAACTCTGTCCTCTAAAACCACCTTCCAATGTTCACCCACACTTCTCATAATTCCTGCCCCCCTTAAAAGAGGCACTCTTAAAGAAACATTTTTACATTTATTTGTCTTCAGTAGAACATTTCCACCTATTCTTGGATGATTCAACTCACTCCATCTCAGCTAATTCTATGCTTGAGTCTGTTTACATAGAGGGAGTGCCAATAATGGAAACTACCTTCTTGCTGCCTCTCTCTGTATCTACCAGCCTGGCAACAACTTTCATAGATATGCCTGGCCACAACAGTTACAGATGTTCAAGGCTTTATCCTATGGGTCCTGGCAGTGATCACTGGTGGATTCATATATTGTTCTTCCAGCTGTTCCTTTTGTTGATCCCACTTTTGGAGGTTTCCACATTCACTGTTTCCCCAGCAATTTGCTAGTTTTGTGAGTGTTCAGCCAGCATGACTGTCCCTGACTTCAGCTTCAGGTCTTCTCTCCATGCATCTTCTATGCTTCCTCTCCTACATTTTTCCTTTACACCTCTTAACCCATCTGTTCCATTCCTTTTTCTCTTGCAAATCCAACATACTTCACTTCATTAAAGGCAATATATCATGTCATTATAATTATCTTCATTTTTCCCCCAAGCAAATATGATTATACCCCTAAGTAAATGTAATGTAGTTTTTAATCATTAGGCATATTCTTTTAATTAAAATTTATCTGTGTAACAAAAGTAATCAAATGAAAAAAGTAGTTATAGGCACAATAAAAAATTATCACTCTTCTAATATTTGCATTAAAAGCTGTTAGATGTTGGAATAGAAATATGATTTTGACCCTATTTACATGAAAAACAAACTGTGGCAGTGAAGAAAGAGCAACATTTTTAAAAAATTAAAAAGTTTATCTTTCTTTCTCTTCTCCTACGATCAAATCTGAACAAATTATATCAAAACAAGCAGGATACACACTTCCATTTGCTCTCATAGGAAGAGTGAGTAGAATTAATAAAAGCTCACTGGCCAACTAATCATGTTCATTTCCAAGATCTGTTCCATCACTTATTCCCCATCATATGTTTGATAATAACATATGTCCATATGTTATTATCAAACATAACATTTTTTTTTGCAAAGTTAAAAAAAATCCCATCAAATTTATGAATATCCTCTGAATCATCTAGAAGTGACAGGAAGATGTATGGATTTATTAAAAAATTCACTGCTTTAATAAATACTAGGTAAAATCTTTGACAAGTGTTCTTAAAACATTTTCTTGCAGCTGCCTTGGTAACCTCAAATATTTCATATATTATTTACTGTATTATATAATTTCATTATTTACACTAGGTAAAAATAGTTTTATATGATGCCAACTTATTTCATTCTTAACACTCTGAAATAATACTTAACACTAAGAAAAACTGAATACCTGCTCGACTTTGATGTCATATTCTCCATGGACTTTTTTCCCACGAAAACATTTGGTCCTGAAATACAAGAATTCTCATTAAAACAAAAAATAAGTTGTAAGTAAATAAACAAAATCACATTGGAATTTAAGAGTTGTCTTTTAGCAATGTAATACATGTAATTCTTGACTTACCACCATATTTGGAGCCTAGAATTTTCATTGTAAATCATGATGATCATAAATCAAAGCACCCATGTGACCAACTTCATTTATAACTTTTTTTTGAAGCAATCATTCTTATCAGCATTTTTTGCCAAAAACAGGCCACAAAAGGCCAGAAATCAGTAAAAAAAAACATTGTTACATGACAGTAGAATGCTGCAACCAATCACAAAAATGAGCCAGCTGCCAAGCGTTGAAAATACTATTGTAACTGTGGAAACAGGTTGTAACTAGCTTCTGGAAGGATCTATTGTAACTCTGAATAGTCACTAAGCAACCAATTGTTCCTTTACTTATTTAATCTCACTGAATTTATTGAATGAGTTTGACATATTTCTATCCATCTGTCTATTGTGAAAATTTGACTCTTACTATTATTAAGAATCTATTATACTTTAGATTATGGACTTATAATGAAATCATGGAGCCCAAAGGCTAGTATATTTGAATTCTCAAATTTCCTTTTCCAGAAGCCCTCTGCATCCTGATTCTGTCTGCTACCTTGGCATAGCATATTGCTTCCTACTTTTATTTGTACAGGAATATCCATGATATAAATATGAGGCAGCCCTTACAAAAACATATGCTTAACTTGGGAAGACAGGAAGAAATGAAGAAGAAAGTCAAGACTGACCTGCCTTGACCTTATTGTGTTTAAGAGGGGTGGAAGGAGAAACTCTATTCTTATAGCCTAGATTAAAAAAGTAGATGTTCTACTGTTTCCTGGCCTGGCCTACCTCAAAGGGCTCACACTATCTTTTAGAGGAAATCTAACATGGTGTGTATAAGAAATAGAGTTCTCACAGCCCATGCTACTTTTTTGATGATTCAAAATTTAAATGCAGAAAGTGTCATAATTTTAAAAATGCAACCTTATATCTATGTAACGCATATACTTATGATTAAATGATTCATGCTTTATGAATAGCCTGACCCTACTTCATAAATAAGATAGAAATGCCCTTTTCCCAGTAAGTCACAACATCACTACATTCAACAAGGGAGCAAAGGATGTATATCACATCACATTATATCACATCATCCATCTATTTATCCATCCTATCATCTGCCTATCTACTTACTTATTCAGAATTAAATACCAAACAGCAATGTTTCTTTTTAATTAAGTATTTAGAATTATATAACCAAATTATATCATATATAATTAAATATTGTAGTAATAATAAAATATTATAATATATACAAAATGAATATAATAAAAAGCAAGTATGTATTCAAACTAGTGCAAAAAGTCAGAAACCAGGATAAAGTTCAAAAGTACTATAAGTTTATTTAATGCTACCTGTATGCAAGAATCTGAACTACAATCTGAATGGTCAAAGCAAATTGGTGCCAGGTAAGGGTCAATGGATTTCAATTAGGTCTCTTATTGGAGCACAGACTCCAAAAGGTTGATGTGTTTGACCACACCCTTAAGTTCAGCCTGGTCATCTCCTACAACACCAGAGTGTATGAGTTGGGGGGGGGCATATAAATCTGATAAATAAATTTAAAAGTTGTCAAATCAGAGGCTAGGAATTCTTTTCACCCTTAAAATTTAAAAATAATGAGCATATTAAGAGCTATAGCTTCAAGGTCTAGTATATGAGCAGAAATTTAACGGCTTCAGGATTGCAACCAACCCAAGTTTTTGTAGTTCTTCAAATTAGTTATGTTAGATGTCTGGCTTTAGAACTATAAACTACAATATGTGGAAATACAAAATGTTCTTTTTTCTGACTTTGATCCTCTACATTTTGCTATGTGGAACAGAAAATTCAATTATTTTTCTGAAAAATGCATTTATTAATTGAAACAAATACATTTTTTCACCTAACTTATAGAACAGTTTAAAATATTCCAAATCCTGTTTCAGTGGAAGATATTTAAGATTTATTTATGAGTATTTAATTACAAATCTCAAATATATTCTAAGGGTCACATTAACTTTAATGAAGGGATTCCTTGGAGCAATGGGAATTTGAAAATAGCTAGGCTGTTTTAATGAATAACAGAAAGAGCTGTATTCAAAGTGTCAAGCATTTCTTTTGAACAATTTTCAAAGCATGCAAAGCATAATCTACTGAAAACATAAATGTATCAGAACTTTTCTGTGACATGGCTAGATTTCTGATGCGTTATTTGCATTTCACAAACAGATATACCATAGATACACACAGGTACACTGTATATGTGTGTGCAAATATCTATTTTAATATCTATTTTAAATCCTTATGGCCAATCAAATAATAACAATTTGCAATTCTTCTGTACAAACTAAGTAAAACTTGTAAAGAAGAAGCTTGCAGCTACAGGACAGGAAACTACAAATGGAATTATGACAAGAATATATTTTACTAGAGTGCATTTATTTCCTATAAATAGTGCTTTTTTGGTTAAAAAAAAAAAAAAAAAAGATGCCGGAACTCACACATGTCATACAACCCGCCTTGCCTACCCTACAAGGTTCCATCCCAAAAAGGTGCCGGAACTCCGTTCTGGGCGTTCGAAGGGTCACAAACAGTGAGACCACCAGGAGATTAAAAAATTACAAAAGTTTATTGCTATTAAAACATTAAAACACCTAGCTTTCGCAGGCCTCCTGCCGGCTTCGTCAGGGTGACTAGCCATCAG
>NW_015394674.1:0-3817 GCF_001527695.2 Protobothrops mucrosquamatus
AGACCAGAGGTGGGCAACTATGGCAAGTTTATGACCTGTGGACTTCCAGTCCCATAATTCCTGAGCCAGCATAGGTATGCATAGGTATGCTGGCTCAGGAATTATGGGAGTTGAAGTTCACAGGTCGTAAAGTTGCCATAGTTGCCCACCCCTGCTTTAGACTCTGTATTTATATTTTGCCAAATGAAAATAGTTTTCCCCTCCTGTCTTCTTAACTATAATTATGTGTTTTATATAAAGTTTTTAATATGTAAATGCATCTGTTATACTCTTTATTAACAATTAATATATAAAGTTCACACTTCTTTGTTTTTAATGTAGACATATCGTGTAAAATGTATGAAATAAATAATTATTTCCACTGCCACTTTCCCACGTAAATTAGGTAAGCTGCATTCCTCTATGTATACCAGTTCAGAGCTTTCAATTGAGTTAAATTTGCATTATAATGAAAATTGCATATTTTTTGTATCCTAAGAGAGACCAGTGGAGATCTCTCCCTCCCTCTCACTCTGTCACACAAACACACACAGACACACATTCTCCACATATACCCCATATAATGATTTATGCAAATTTGAAATCTATTTGCTCTTTTTCCTGCTTCTTTTTAAGTATCTTCTTTTCAGGTACTGCACAAATGTTTATTGTAGTGAAATGATATAAGCTATTAAAATGCTATTTTATATAATTCTAAATATAGGAATACAAACCAAAAGCATCATTATCACACCTCTAACATTAGAAGTCTCTTCAAATATATACATTTTACAAACTGCATGAAAAGACAAATAAGTTTTATACAGTGACTTTAAACCCGCACCTCCACTCCATGAGATTACTCACTGTATATATGGAGAATTTTCATTCATTCAACTAGGTCTCTTGTCCTTTCTCTTCTGCTATTTATGCACATCAGATTGCAGAATGGTGTGGAAATACTCACTTAAGCATTAACCAGAAGTATGCTTAAGCTTAATAGTCACTTAAGCATTAATCAGAAGTATTTATTTTAAGCATTGCCTAAAAAGACTGCCAAACAAAAAAAGGCTTTTTCAGCAACTGAAATAAATGAAAAGTTCAAGAGTCCATTTAATGTTGATTGGTTATAGCAATGGCCTTCAAAAATTAGGTACATATGCTTTTTCTAATAGATGGTCATATAGTTAGAATCTGGGACCACCCTGTCCTGTTAGTCTTTTGTAAGTCCTTGAAGACCTGGCTTTATTGCCCGTCCTGGGGCTCTGAGGGTATGAAGGGTCCTGTTTCCTGGCTACAATGATATCTGTGATGTTTTTTTCTCAGCAGCCATATATATTTAATTTTTATTATGCTGTAATTGTTTTAAACTGTTTTATGTTTGTTTGTGGCCCAGAATTACTTGCTTGAGATGGGCAGGCATAGAAATTAGATAGAGATTAGATAGATAGATAGATAGATAGATAGATAGATAGATAGATAGATAGATAGATAGATAGATAGATAGATAGATAGATAGATAGATAGATAGATAGATAGATAGATAGTGTTATGTCCTGGGGTTTGATTGACGGAGCAGGTGCAGGAAGCTGCACTGAGACCTGGGCAGACCATGTGGCCTGCTGAGCCAGACAGGCTGTCTCCGAGTTACTGAGCATGCGTTTGAGCAGGAAAATGTGTTGCATTCATTGGCTGACAACACCCAGGGTAAATGTATAAAAAGGGGCGGAGCCATTTTGTTCAGACGGTCTGAAGGCCGTGATGCTGCTGTGTGTTTGCGGTCAAGAGACTTTTGACTTTGCTGAAAACTTGGTTGCACCAGCATCCTTGGAGTCCATTGCTTACGTGGAGCTTAAGAAAATGCTCAAAGAACATTTTGAGCCGAAGCTGTCAGTCATCGCTTGGTGACATGCTTTTGAACAGTGGGATCAGTGTCCAGGAGAGTCTGCCATGGATTTCATTGCTGCTCTGTGTCAAGCTGCAGGGCCTTGCGAATTCAAGGACTTGCAAGAACGGCTACGAGATCGGCTAGTTTGCAGTCTGAGGAGCCAAGAACTTCATCAAAAGATTTTTGCAAAGAAAACTGTCTCCTTCCAAGACGTGCTGAGGGAGATAACAGCTGAAGAAACAGCAGGTTAAAGCCTTGCAGGTCTCTAAGAACCCTCCTTGCTCAGACACAGTCCATCAAGAGGTCGCTGAGAGGGTTGAAGAACCAGAATCGGACAATGAGGTCGATCGCTTGCAACAACCAATGGAAATAAGGCCCCAAAGGCAAGCTGAGAAAACCCTTGACAAGACAGTTCCCTTCTCTCGGTGTTTTGGGTGTGGAGGCCGCCACAAATGTACCGACTGTCGTTTTCGTTCTGCTACTTGCCAGGCATGTGGCCAGCAAGGCCACATCGCCGCCATCTGTTTGGGTCACAAGAAAGACCGGCCATCGGAAGAGTTGCCTCGGAAAGGTACCGGGGTTCCCAGTCAGAACAGGGTGGGTTTTTGCGCGACTAGAAGGAGCGTATTTAGAATGGGTGCTTACCGCCCATTGAAAAAAAAGCTCCATCTTGAAGTCAAATTGCAGGGGTTCCTCTCTGACATGGAGTTGGACACAGGTTCAGCTCTGTCAATCATTTCCCAGAAAACCCTCAAACAAATTTGTTGCAGAAGCGGCCAAAGAGTTAAGCTCAGGCCGTCGAACATTATTTTGGTGGACTTCCAGAATTCCCGAGTGCATGTTAAGGGGGAAGCGACCCTCGGGGTGCAGTTTAGGAATTTTGAGGGCCCTTTGGACATTGTCGTGGTTGATGGTGACCGCACGAGTCTGATTGGAATCGATTGGTTTGAGGCGCTTGGAATTCAGGTGACTGGGTTGCACAGTCTTCAATCGGCAAGTCTTGTGGAGGTGTGCAAGGAGTTTGCTGATGTATTCAGCCCTGAGCTGGGGGCATACAAGGGGCCTCCAATGGCCTTAAGGTTAGACCCCTCCATTGCACCGATCAGGATTAAGCCTCGTCAGGTGCCTTTTGCCCTTAAACAAAAGATCAATGCTGAGCTGCACAAATTGTTGCAGCAAGGCATTTTGGAACCTGTAGATAGTAGTCCATGGTAAACACCCATTGTCACGCCACTTAAGGCCAATGGAGAAGTCTGCATTTGTGTGGACTATAAATGCACACTAAACAAAGCGTTACAGCAGCACTCCTATCCAGTGCCCGTAGTGAGCCACATTTTGGCGTCTCTACAGGGAGGCTGAATTTTTTCCAAACTTGATTTGGCTCAGGCCTATCAGCAGCTGCCTGTGGACAATGCCACAGCAGAGGTCCAAACGATTGTGACTCACTGGGGAGCCTTCAAGGTTCGAAGGCTACAGTTCGAGGTAAACGTAGCCCCTGGCATCTTCAAAAGCGTGATGGAGCGAATGCTCCATAATATTCCTGGTGTATGCCCATATTTCGATGATGTCCTTATCGCTGGGGAATCAGTCGAAAACCGGTCTGACAGGCTCCGGGCCGTTTTTCAGCGTTTCCGCGAAGTGGGACTGAAGCTCAAACAGGAGAAATGCAAAACTGGAGTAACTTCCACAGAATTCCTGGGGGTTCGCATAGATGCGGAAGGCATCCATCCTGTTGAATCTAAGCTCAAAGTGATTCAGCAGGCCCCAAGTCCCAAGTCGAAGAGCGAGCTTCAAGCCTTCCTTGGACTTCTCAATTTTTACCATTCATTTCTCCCCTACAAGGCCGCAGTGGCAGAGCTGTTACACCGGCTCTTGGACAAATAGGCTCCATGGAAGTGGACAAAAGTCCACGGAAAGAGTTTTGCTGAAGTCAAAGCATTGTTGTCTTCC
>NW_015394674.1:9304-13774 GCF_001527695.2 Protobothrops mucrosquamatus
GGGTCTCAAACTCCTGGTTTGCCGAGCCTGGCAGGCGAGCTTGCAGATCGGGCACTTGCAGCAGCTCCGAGGTGATCGGAGCGGGCCAAAGGCCCACCAAAGTTCTTAAAGGACTACGTGAGGTTTTTGTCCTTCCAACCATAAAATGCTTTTGTATTTTATTGCAATTGAAAACTTGTATATGTCTTTTGGGAACTGAATTATTTTGTGCTATGATGTGTTGTATGGGGAATGTTGTATATATTCCTTGTAAAAGGGTTTCAATTAATATTATTATTTTTGAATTGTAAAAGACCTATAATGTTGTGTATTATTGATTGTTTAAATGATCATTGTGGGAGAACGCATGTAGTATTGTAAAATAGTAAGTATCTCCTTCTGAACCAGGAGGGGAGGGGTGTTATGTTCTGGGGTTTGATTGACAGAACAGGTCAGGAAGCTACACTGAGATCCGGGCAGACCATGTGGCCTGCTGAGCCAGACAGACTGTCTCCAAGTTACTGAGCATGCGTTTGAGCGGGAAAATACGTTGCATTCATTGGCTGACAACGCCCAGGGTAAATGTATAAAAAGGGGCAGAGCCATTTTGTTCAGAGTTCTCTTAGCTGCAAATAAAGAAGTACCTGTTTGTTACTCTGCCTCGTTCAATGCTTACCAACACGCAAAACAGAACAGATAGATAGATAGATAGATAGATAGATAGATAGATAGATAGATAGATAGATAGCTATGACTTTCTTAGTTAAAAAAGATGAACCACATCCTCAATAAATGGTAAAAAATAGTGTTTGTGGTGATGTGTGTGTATTACAGAGAGGACACACAATTACAATGATGACGATGATGAGGATGAGCATTATGACAATGATGGTATGGAAATTCATTAGGTTTACTATGTTTAGTAAAACAGTATGCCTTTGATCTACCCATATGACTTTTACTCTGCTCCTTCGATAGGGAACAAACAATTCCCTCTTCTCCCTGTTTTATACTTTTATTGTCAATGCTGCTAACATTGGATGTTCTTGCTCTGACAAAATATGCAGAGCTGTGTGTTATTTTTAGAGTTAACTCAGATGACGCTGGGAGGGGAAGAGAAGGAATGTATGTGAGTAATTATATTAGATAGAAATCCCAACCTTATAGGAGAACGTGATTTATGACAGCAGATTGAGGGAGGAGAGTTTAAATCTTAGCCATGCTGACATTTTGTTACATGAATAAAAGACTTTTTAGGATAAACAATGACTGGAAGTTCTTTGAAGTGTTTCATTAGTCGGAACCTTGACATTTATATTTTTCAAATTGTCTTGAACTTGATAGTTTTTAAATGGAAAAGGAAACATTCTATTGTTCTCCTAACTTTCTGCCCAGGACTGGAATTAATCTGCAAAGCATGTTCATACAAACTGAGCATCCACAGATTTGAATGTCCAGACATGAATTGTTCACGCATGTTGCATGTACTGCATGCATGTGTAGTAACTGATTGTTTCACTGAGTGTAAACACACTCAATCCCTACAAATGAAGAGGAATCCTGGGTCCTCATAAACATATTTGCATGTACTTTTATGTCACAGAAATGCTTACCTGTATGGTTGCCAGAATACTTGGCAAGTGTACATAGATCCAATTCCTTTTTTAAATTCTAGTTCACATTTGGCAGGATGGAAAAGAAAGAAATAACTCAGTCTCTTCACTGCACCATTTCAGTTTTCCCCCAGTTAGAATGCTTCAGTTAAATCACAATTAGAACAGAGAATAGAAAGCATTGCACAATATTTCTTTAGATTTATAGCCACCAACATCAAACCTAAAGATTCAGAATGGAACATTTAGAATTCTATTAAAGAATTTAAGGTTTACGAAACCTTTAGTTGAAGAAGAAAATCCTGTACTTAGGAATTACAAAATACAAAAAATACTAAACAAACAAACCCCCAAGCAAATCCCCCCTCTCAGTGTATGTGTGTGTGTGTGTGTGTGTGTTACACTTGTATATTAACAGTCAAGTCTCACACCATCAAAAACTATAATAATAATAATAATAATAATAATAATAATAATAATAATAATAATAATAGTAGTAGTAGTAGTAGTAGTAGTAGTAGTAATAATAATGAAAGTATTAAAAATGCAGTAATCAAAAATAGGAAAATTTGCATTTCAGAATGCATTTGTAATCAGTCCCCAACTACCTATCAGAAAAGTTGCATTTTAAGAAGCTTCTGGAAGGTGACTAGAGTTAGGATCAAACGCACTTTTCACAAGAAGGAGGCCATTTCACAAGACTGGGAAAAATGACATAAAAATAGCCTCCAATCTTCTGCTCCCCTAACATCTTGAAAACAGGGAACAACAGTTGCTCCTCCTGCTGAAAATGGAAGATAGCCAGCTCATGTCTAAATTATAAGTTATAATATTCACGTTTTTTCATTCATTTCACTCATTATTTCTGGTAATCGTTCAGAGCAAAATGATCCTTTTTATCATTTTTTTGCAATATATTTTATTGATTTTTTAAAAAACAAAATCACAATAATTGGTGAACAGTGTGTTGTCTGGGTTACATTTGTAAAACAATCATTAACAATTGATTTCTATAATCCATAACCCACATAATGGTTTTAGTTGATTTCCAATAATAATCACATCAATATAATATTTCTTTTCTATCCAATCATTCTGGTTGTCTTATCAACTGTTTAATGAAGAGAAGGATGAGGCGGGACATGATAGCAGTGTTCCAATATCTCAGGGGCTGCCACAAAGAAGAGGGAGTCAAGCTATTCTCCAAAGTGCCTGAAGGCAGGACAAGAAGCAACGCATGGAAACTAATCAAGGAGAGAAGAAACCTAGAACTAAGGAGAAACTTCCTGACAGTTAGAACAATTAACCAGTGGAACAATCTGCCTCCAGAAGTGGTGAGTGCTCCAACACTGGAAATTTTTAAAAAGAGACTGGACAGCCATTTGTCCGAAATGGTATAGGGGTTTCCTGCCTGAGTAGGGGGTTGGACTAGATGACCTCCAAGGTCCCTTCCAACTTTATTATTATTATTATTATTATTATTATTATTATTATTATTATTATTATTATTATTATTATTATTATTATTATTATCATCATCATCATCATCATCATCATCATCATCATCATCATCATCATCATCATAGATCCTGTTACAGTCCTTATTTTAATTTGTTTCTCCCACCAAATTCTAGGTATTCTCACTGGTTAAGGTTTTCTCAAAAATTAATTACATTTAAAAATTTAACTCTATTTTTCCATATGAACCATCTCACACTTTTACATTTCTTAAGGAATAGATAGAACAATGAAAAAAAAGAAAGGAGAGCAAGAGTAAAGAAACATAAAAAATAACATACTACTTAAAATATATATCCCTCCTAAGCTAATATATATTTATTTCCTAAATTTCTTATTCTTTTTAACTATAATTAAAAATATGTTTAATCTTTAAACATTCCATTTAATACATCTAGTTATCTAGTCCTTTAACTCTTATTCAAAACATTTTTATCCATTATAATTTTCTTAAATTCAATCACATTTAAGTATCTAAAACATTTCCTTTGTCTAAGTCATTCCAACTTTTTTATATTACTCATATCAAGAAAGAGAACAAAAAAAGGAAAAAAAGCATACTATATTGTTTAGGGAATTCATCCCTCTTAGAATAACATATATATTCCAAAACTTTTCTATTTCTTTAACCATATTCAAACAAATGTTTCTTTTTAAGTATTCTCTTTGATAAGTGCTATCATCTATTTTCTTGGTTTTCACTTTAGTCTTTTTCCTTTGCCCAGTATCTTTCTTAATCAATGTATTTTGCTGAATCAAAAAGTTTTTCCGTATGTTCGTAAATGTTGCTATAGATATAAAAACTAAATCAGGTGAAGTGTCTTTGTACAGGGTTTCTGCCTTTCCACGTTTGTTGAAAATCTTTTTCTTTCTCTCTGCTTTTCTTATCATTTCCTTTCTCTCCAATGTTCCTGACATTTCTATAGTCCATTTTATCCAATCTGTTTTCTTGTCCTCAGATTAATTTTGTAGTCTTAAGGGATAAGTTGTTTTTCCCAATTTTTGTGAATTTTTTCCACTAGGATTAAATCATGTTTCCTTGTTTTGTTAAATTCCATCTTTAAATCTCTATTCTCAATTCTATATCCATTTATCTGTTTTATCTGCTCCTTCTCTGTTGTTGTTTTCTCGGATTTTTTGTTGTTGTAGAGTTAACTTAGAAATAGATTGATTTATATTTTCAAAGTTATTTTGGATTTCTTTGTGGTTTAAAGTCATTGTTGTTTGAATTAGTTGCAGTATACTATATATCTCCTTTTATGAAATATTTATGTTTTCTTGATATGTTCTTTCTACATGTCTCTGATCCATGATGGCCAAGAATTTGAGTTTTTATCTTCCTTTCTTTTCTCTGCAAATA
>NW_015394674.1:15517-16566 GCF_001527695.2 Protobothrops mucrosquamatus
GATAAATTTCCTTTGACTTAGTTTAACTGATCTGGGGCCATGATCATTCTATATTATACAATTGGGAAATTAAGTCAGTTAGAATCTTATAAATAGTGGAAAAGTTCATACAATGCAAACTGGAGAAACTAATTAATGGACGCATTTGAGGCACTTTTATATACGTTATAAAGAATATGCATTTAAAAATATTATTTGGAAAGACATATGGCCATAAGAGTCATTCATGGATTACTGCCTTGGCGTGGTGAAGGAGCTTGCGCAACTCAATGAAGCTATGATCTATGCCGTGCAGGGTCACCTAAGATGGACAGGTCATAGCAGAGAGTTCTGATGAAATGTGATCCACTGGAGAAGGAAATGGCAAACCACTCCAGTATCTTTGCTATGAAAACCCCATGGACAGTAACAAAAGGCAAAAAGATATGATGCTGGAAGATGAGCCCCTCAGATCAGAAGATGTCCAATATGCTACTGGGGAAGAGCAGAGGGCTAGTAGTAGTAGCACCAGAAAGAGTGAAGTGACTGGGCCAAAGTCAAAAGGATGCTCAGCTGTGGATGCATCTGGTGGTGAAAGGAAAGTTTGATGCTGTAAAGATCTATTCTCCACAGGAACCTGGAATGTAAGATCCATGAATCAAAGCAAGCTGGACGTGGTCAAATAAGAGATGACAAGACTGAATATCGGCATCTTAGGAATCAGCGAACTAAAATGGACAGGAATGGGTGAATTTAATTCAGATGACCATCAGGTATACTACTGCGGGCAAGAATCCCTCAGAAGAAATGGAGTAGCCTTCATAGTCAATAAAAGAGTAGAAAAAGCAATACTGGGATACAATTCCCAAACTGACAGAATGATCTCAGTGCAAATCCAAGGCAAACCATTCAATATCACAGTAGTCCAAGTCTATGCCCCAACCACTGGTGCTGAAGAGGATGAAATTGACCAGTTCTATGAAGCCCTACAGCACCTTATAGAATCAACACCAAAAAATGATGTCCTTATCATCATGGGGGACTGGAATGCTAAAGTAGGAAGCCAAAAG
>NW_015394674.1:18328-21350 GCF_001527695.2 Protobothrops mucrosquamatus
ATGGGATGGTCACTGACCTCAAGCCAGACATCCTAGAATGTGAAGTGAAATGGGCCTTAGGAAATCTGAGCAACAACAAAGCTAGGGGAGGTGACAGCATTCCAGCTGAACTATTCAAACTCTTAAAAGATGATGCAGTAAAAGTGCTACACTCAATTTGCCAGCAAATTTGGAAAACTCAACAGTGGCCACAAAATTGGAAAAGGTCAGTTTACATTCCAATTCCAAAAAAAGGCAATGCCAAAGAAAGTTCACATGCACTCATTTCACATGCAAGTAAAATTATGCTTAAAATCCTACAAGCTAGACTCCAGTAGTATGTGGATCAAGAACTTCCAGAAGTACAGGCAGGATTTCGAAGAGGCAGAGTAACTAGAGATCAAATTGCCAACATACGCTGGATCATGGAGAAAGCTAGGGAGTGTTGTGATTCCGTGCCAGCCTGTGTTCCCAACAGCTGAGTCTGGGGAATCTGAGGAGGAGGAGGTGGAGAGAGGCTCTGATGAGTTACAAGACTCACATTCCAGTGAGGAGTCTGGCCCCTCCAATCGTGTTCAGGATGAGATGCAGCTGTGTGGGGAGGATGAGTCAGACTCGGAGGATGCACAGCTGTCGGAAATGAGAGACGCCCGCAAACGAAGACAAGCTAGGAGAGTAAACCAGAAAGAGGCAATGGGACGACTCTGGAGGACTGAATTACAAAAGGGGAATGTGTGGGCAGTGCTGGTTGCTGAAGGCAACTGTTACAAAGTTCTTCATGGGATCATGTTCTGTTAGTATTGCCGGTGACTACTTCTCTCTTTTACATTGTGTTTCGTGTGGACAATTTCCTCCATTTGGATTGTGTTTTGCTGCTTTTGTTTCTGGACTATTTGGCAGGTTTGTTACCCATATTAAAAGGGGTTTGTTTTTTGAGTCTCCAGCCTATTTCCTCAAAAGGGGTTTTGTCCTTGAGCCTTTAACAAGGACGGTCATAGGCTGGGATAGAACAGGGAGTTCCAGAAAAACATCTACTTCTGCTTCATTGACTATGATAAAGCCTTTGATTGTGTGGATCACAACAAATTGTGGCAAGTTCTTAAAGAGATGGGAGTACCAGACCATCTTATTTGTCTCTTGAGAAACCTATATGCAGGTCAAGAAGCAACAGTGTGAACTGGACACGGAACCACTGATTGGTTCAAAATTGGGAAAGGAGTCCGGAAAGGCTGTATTCTGTTGCCCTGCCTATTTAACTTATATGCAGACCACATCATGAGAAAGGCAGGTCTAGATGAATCAAAAGTTGGAATTAAGATTGTCGGGAGAAATATCAACAACCTAAGATATGCAGATGATACCACTCTAATGGCAGAAAGTGAAGAGGAACTAAAGAGCCTCTTGATGTGGGTGAAGAAGGAGAGTGCAAAAGTTGGCTTGAAACTCAACATTAAGAAAACCAAGATCATGGCATCCGGCTCTCTCAATTCTTGGCAAATAGATGGGGAAGAAATAGAAGAAGTGACATATTTTATCTTCCTGGGCTCCAAGATCACCTCAGATGGGGACTGCAGCCAAGAAATTCAAAGACGCTTACTCCTGGGGAGGAAAGCTATGGCAAATCTAGACAGCATACTAAAAAGCAGAGACATCACCCTGCCAACAAAAGTGTGTATAGTCAAGGCCATGGTTTTCCCAGTTGCAATGTATGGATGTGAAAGTTGGACCATAAGAAAGGCTAAGCGACAAAGAATTGAGGCCTTTGAACTATGGTGATGGAGAAGACTCCTGCGAGTCCCTTGGACTGCAAGGCATTCAAACCAGTCAGTCCTAGAAGAGATCAACCCCGACTGCTCTTTAGAAGGCCAGATCCTGAAGTTGAAACTCAAATATTTTGGCCACCTAATGAGAAGGAAGGACTCACTGGAGAAAAGCCTAATGCTGGGAAAGATTGAGGGCAATAGAGGAAGGGGATGACAGAGAATGAGGTGGCTGGATGGAGTCACTGAAGGAATAGGCATGAGCTTAAATGGACTCCAGAAGATGGTAGAGGACAGGAAGGCCTGGAGAAACATTGTCCGTGGGGTTGCGATGGGTTGGACCCGACTTGGAACTAACAACAAATGGCCATAAAAACTTTGACCTGCTGGATTATTTACTGAAAGCAGAACAAATAACTGTCAACCAGTTCAGCCAGTCATCAATATTTGTTTAGTTGAGTAATAGTTAGCAACTGAGTAACAGAATTTCAAGTAAGATAGCAAGCACTGAAAGATTTACAAATGGCAGGGTTCAACCTTAAATTATTTTCCATGTCATTTAGAAATTCTATTGGTGATAGTCCAAAGGCACCTGAAAGGCAGCAGGGTAGAAACGACTGGATTATGAAGGAGGAGAGCCCTCAAAAAATTATTTAATTCAATCTCTTGCCCAGTACTAGAATTCACAATTACAATATTGAGTGCTGACAGATATCCATTTAGATTCTGTTGAAATAGATCCAGTGAAGGAAAGTCCATCATGTCCTAGGGCAGGCTATTCCATTATTGAGTAATTACAGTATTACCTTTACCTATGTTTTGAATAAGATGTAAACAGTCATGCAAGTTTTCCCCTGTTTGATCTGTTGGTAATAGTGTAGCTGGATTTAAAGTCATACACCTCTCAAAGGAAATGTGATCTGAGGTGAAGAGCTTGACTTCATACTATGCTAAATGCTAGTGAGTGAAAGCTTGTGTCTGCAATTTTAAGAGGATGGCAAACACATCATGGGGCACTTTCAAAATAAGAGGCCGACCCAGGACTGGATCTCTTGATTTCTTTACAATTTCTACTGTAGCTGCCACAGCTCTTAGGCAGGGAACTGTTCCCTTGCCAGTGGGACCAATTGTACTGAATAATATGCTACTGGATGCATTGAGGGACCAAATTGCTGGGCTAGGACTCCTGACCCCACTCCCTGGTTTTCATGTATAAAGAGCATAAAAGGTTTCTGATAGTCTGGTAGACCTAGAGCTGGGGCTGACAATTGATTTTGCTTTAT
>NW_015394674.1:21950-27210 GCF_001527695.2 Protobothrops mucrosquamatus
ATACCAGGAGAAATGACATAGCCCAGGTATGTGACCTTTTAATGTAAGTACTGCAACTTTGAGGGAGATGCCTTGTGTCCCCTCTGAGCTAGGGACAAAAGCAGGTGGTACATGTCAGCTTTACAGATTTGCCTTGTGTCTAACGCTAATAAAAGTTCATCCACATGTTAAATTAACGTTGAGCTCCCCGGCAGAGAAATAGAGGATAGATCTGCCTTTAGGATCTGTGAAAAGAGGGTGAGGACTCAGTGTAACCCTGTGGTAGATGGGTCCACATATATTGCTGATCCTCCCAGGTAAAAGTGAAAAGGTATTGGGAGGACTGGTCTATTGATATGCTGAAAAAAGCTGAACAGAGATCTATAATAGTGAAATGTGTTGCAGATACTGGGACTTTGGTGATGATCGTGGCTGGGTTGGGAACTACTGGGGCACAGGGTATCACGTGACTGTTGACCAGTCTCAGATCATGAACAAATCTGAAGACTGGGTTTCTGTCCTGATCTACCTTTGGTTTTCAAACCAAGAAAATAGGAGTGTTGCAGGGGGAGGTGCATTTGTGAAGGACTCCCTGTTTTACATATGCATCTATTAGTTTCCTAATAGGTTCTATTGCTAACACCTGGATTTTGTATTGGGGAATACATGGGGGTGGTCCTTCTTTACCTGAATTCTGACTGGGGTGGCTCCTTTTAGTAGCCCCACCTTGGTGGAGTCCCAGCCCCATAGGAACGCAGGCAAGTCCCTTAAATCCTCGTGTAGCTATTCCCTTCCCATGACTAAAAAATGTGTGTGCTTCATGGGAATGTCCAATATTAGTCCTGTTTGGTTGCATTTTATCGTGGCCCCCATTTTGCATAGTAGGTCTCTGCCCATAAGGGACAATGGAGACTGTGGGCAGATGGTGAAAGCATGATCTATGGTGAAAGGTGAAAGCAACACTAACCCTGCCACCTGCCGTCAGTTTTCAGACAAAAAAAGTCCAGGAGGACTCTGGTTCCCTCACAGAGTACGGGCACATCCTAACCAGGGAGCAAACTGCTGTCACTTTCTCAGACAAAAAAAACGGTCTGGGAGGACTTGCTGCCACCAACTCAGCAGGTATGGACACCTCCTTCAAATGCCATCAGTTTTCAGACCCACACACACACACATGTACACATATATATGTGTTGAAGGAAATGTCTTCTTCATGGTTCAGTCCAAGCCGGGGATAAACAACACAGTGACAGCTTTAGAAAGAAGGTTGCAGTTTATTGAAGAGGAGAGCCAGACAGAAAAATGGCTCTGGAAGAAAAGAGCAGACCACATGTAGGGAGTTGGTTTTTATACCCTCTGGAGCCTTTTGTTTGGAGTTGTTTCCTGTTCCTGTTTGAGGCTTTGTATTTCCTGTGTCATGTATTTTGACCTGTATCTCTTTGGCATCTATGGGTTAATTCTATTATGTCCTGTCTTAGACTTTGGGCGGGGTGTGTAGATTTTAGGTGTTTTTGTCTTCTTAATCTTCTAGCTTCAACCTTCCTGAATGGTTTACATCTGCATTCCTACGGAGCAGGTTTCTGCTTGTGGGAGGGAGACTTGGGGCTATTAAGAAAACTGGGCATGCTTTTCTGACTCTTTAAGATCCTTTGAGAAAATATATTTTTCTGCCCTTTTAATATTTCATTCTCTGGAGGGCTGACTTCCCACATATATATGCAACTTTGTTATATATATATTCAATAATAATACTGAATTATGTCCATAATGATGCTTTCAGAATTTTAATAGCAGTGGTTTCAAAAAAACAAAACAAATTATATTGTTCTAAATATTTTAAAAAGTTTGCACATTTTATCATTTGCTCTAAAGCAATAATATACATATGATACTTAAATTCTCCAAAAGTATTTTATGGCACTCTGCTGAATTACAAACAACTTTGAAATTTATATACAACTCTTGGAGTTAGTATTCATTATTAATCATTAAACAGAGTAAATAGGGATTAGCAAAGGGAGTCTGAATGCAAAATGTGATGCAATTTATTTGTAGCTTAGCTGATCTTTGCAAAATATTATTACCAACCATTAAGAAGCTAGGAATTAAGTAAATTGATGGGAATAGTTCCAAGTCCCAGTAATCTCAAACTATTCATTCCATATTGTTTAATTTTATTCTTTATAAATCAATGAAATACTGGAAAATAATTTTATAAAGGAACCCAGGACTCTGTCTATCTGTCTGCCCAACTATTCATCAGCAAGAGAGCTCTCCAAAACTCAACAGAACTGGCCCAGATGTTCTCAGGTGGTAGAGGCTGGCAAAAGAAAGATCAAGTTAAAAATAGGTTAAAACCAGGTGGGGCCATGGAAGAAAGCATTCTAGAAAAAAAATCTTTTGCAATTCTATTAGAGAAGCAGCTGAGCAATAGCTTGGAATGTTGCCAGAGATTCCACTGTTATCCCCCTTTCTCTTCCTTCCCTCACTTTAAGGCTAGGCGGCAATATAGAGTTGCTCCATTTCTTCTTTTACTGTGTTGAGTTTTCCTATGTTCATGTTTCTTATGTTTCAGATTCCCACTGTAATTCTGTCTTTGTAGCTTCAAATTTTCTTTTGATGTATGTGTAGCGGGGACTGCCTGAGAGTGCTTGCAGGAGCTTGACTGGGAAGGGGAAGATTGGGACAGCTGCAGTTGGCTTGGGTGTGGCTGGCGTGAGTGGAAGGAGGAAGGATAGAAAAGGGAAGAAAAGGAGAAGCCGGGGTGGTTGGAGTTGAGAAGAGAAGGTCTGGAGGCTTATTTTATTTTTCTATCAAGGGTATTTTAAATAGAGGCTAGATAGAGTGAAGTTTTATTGCTTCCTCCGTGGGAGGATATCTGAGACGGAGGCAAGCAAGAGTGTGAAGTAAGGGAGTTGGCTGGGGTTTCTAGCCTCGGATTTTAATAATAAAGAGTAAGGGAAGGGGGTGGTTTTGAACCCTGAAACCTGAAGAAGAATCCTAGAGAAGAAGCACCAGGAGGAGAGAGACTGGTGGTGCCAACTGTTGCTGTGGACTTTGGAGGCATCTGGACTGTGGCCATCGCTGCTGGCATAGATGCTGGGACATTGTGGGGGGAGTTGCTCTGGGGGATGAGCCATTGCCATAACATACTGGCCGTCGTTGTTATTGTTAACATCTGGAGCCGGGGTTTACCCCCCCCCCCCCCATTTCATCGGATTCTGAACGATTTCTCAGGGGTCTGTTACTCCTGCTGCTAAAGCAGCCCTGAGCTGTTATATACATCTTCAGAGCATCAACCACTGAGACTGGTTAAGTTCGCGCCTGAAAGTCCTGCTTCAATAAGAAGAGCCTGCCACCCATTAATGCTGTGTGAGCTCCGGTTGTAAGACATCTCATCGATCTCTAAAGAACATTGCTGCAAGGCTGGACAAGGGGGGACGTGGCTGGGAGGGCCTGGGCATTGGCGGCCTCTGAGGAGGTAGTGCTACATATGAAAACATCAGCAACTACACATCCCAAAGATTTTAACCTAGTCACATCATAAACACCATTAGTATTCCAAACATCCTCAGCAATTATTCAATAGGATGTTGAATGCCATCCATCCTGAGAGTCTGATCATGGAGCAGGGATTAATGCTAGATAAGCCATCAGACAGAAAAAAATACTCTAATCAAGGAAAAGGAGGAAACCACACCCCCACCAAAGCAGGCAGGGGAAACTACTGTATATAAGCAGAAAAAACCCCACACTCACTCACACTTATGATATTATCCAGTTGGGAAATGAAATGCCTGCAAGTAAATAACCAAGTTCAGAGGGTATCAATGACTCTAGTTTAATATACAGCCGAATTCTTATCTTATCTTATCTTATCTTACCTTACCTTACCTTACCTTACCTTACCTTACCTTACCTTACCTTACCTACTATTGAGCAAGATACCTTTCCTGGCTCAAGCATTTCTGGAAGCACTGGAAGCAAGAATACTTGTCTACACTACAGAATCGCCACAAATGGAAGACCAAAGAGCCTAACCTAGAAGAAGGAGACCGTATCTTGCTGAGAGACAAGGATGCATATTGGAACTCGTGGCCCATAGGACTTGTGCATCAAGTTCTACCCAGCTCTGATGGACTAGTTCACCAAGTTGAAGTCCATGTTGTGACTCAAAGACTCTCGTTAAGAGACTTTACACCAGACCGATTACCGACTTGGTACTGCTGCTGAGGAACTTGAAGATTGAACCTCGAACTATGCATATTTGTGTCTAACTCATAATTGCATTGTTTGATGCTATGTTTTTTGCTTATTCTAGTTAATAGTTAGTTAATAGTGGAAATTGTATAATTCCAGGCGGGGAGTATGCTGGTCAGAGTATATAGCCATCTGGTCAGAGTATATAGCTAGCTTAGGAATTAAGAACTGTGTGTAGAGCAAGTAGCATTTTAAGGGTTAAAATGCTGTCCACTTAAGGGTGGCTTTCTGGGAAATATAGTTTTAGTTGTTACCTGGTTATATCTGTGTTCTAACTGGTCACTAGGAGGGACTTGTGTTTTTATTACGGGATATCCTGCCTACGTGCCAGTCTATTATCTCTCCACGAATCCTAGCCACAAAGTTTAGGAGTTCCATAGAATGGAGAAATCTATTATCCTTTTACCTATACTATGGGTCCAGATTACAATCTACATTTCAGAAGAACTTCTGCAATAACTGTAAGTTATTGATTTGAGGATGCCTGGAATAAAGTAATTTTGTATGATTCATCCGTTGAGTTAATTCTGCCTGTTTCAAGTGAAATCCAGCAATCTCTTTGCTTCAGCCAGGAAAGTAAAAGGATATTATGTGTTTCTCTCTTCGCTTAAAGTAAAAAAGACTCTATCTTCTTCAACCTGCCTAACTGAATGAAAAGAGTTAACATCTCTGCATGCCTCAGTAAGAAAGCCTGTGTGTCCAGCCGTTCCTCCCTCCTACTTCTGCCTGCTAACCAAGAGCTATCTGTACTGTGGACATGTCTACTGATTGCCTAAAGAGACTGCTTGTATCTCCCCTCTCCCTCCATTGCAGTGCAGAAAAATTGCTTAAGCAAGCAAATGGGAAAAGAAGGGAGAAAAAAGCAATTCACAATGATGTCCAGTGGTAATGCGATTGTCATTTGTGACCTTCACAGCCAGCATTCGACAAGCAAAACAAGCTGACAAGATGTCTGAAGTCATAAGGTGATTAGCTTAACAGCTGCAGCTGAAATTAAATCAGGCACAGTCTGATGTTTCAT
>NW_015394675.1:0-2428 GCF_001527695.2 Protobothrops mucrosquamatus
AAGGGTACTCCCATGGGATCTCCCATTTCAAGTGTCATAGCTGAGGCCGTGTTGCAGCAATTAGAGCGCATAGCGATGGCTCAGCACCCCCCTAAGTTCTGGGCCCGCTATGTCGACGACACCTTCGTCATTATCAAGAGGAGTCACAAGGCTGACTTTGTGGGTGCACTCAACTCAGTGTGCGCGGACATACAGTTTATGGAGGAGGAAGAGCACCAGGGTAGGTTGGCGTTTCTGGATGATTTGATCCACCGCCAGCCGGATGGAACCCTGAGGACCCAGGTCTACCGTAAACCCACGCACACTGATAGGATTTTACATTATAACAGCAACCATCCGGTGGCCCACAAGGTCAGCTGTATTAGAATGCTCTTTAAAAGGGTGGACTCCCACTGCAACACGGCCAAGGCTAGACTGGAGGAGAAAAAACATCTCTTCCGCACCTGTAGGCATAATGGGTACCCCGTAGGATTTATAAAACGCCATGGCACCCTAACTAGGCCCCCTAGTAACTTACAAACAGGGATGCTACCGTCCCAGGCCACCCGTATTGCTCTCCCCTATATTAGTAACGTTTCGGAGGCTACAGCTAGGCTGTTGGCACCCTACAATGTAAGGGTGGCACACAGACCCGACTGAACGTTACGCTCCTGTGTTATGAGACCCAAAGACCCTCTGCCCACCACTGAGAAGTCTGGGGTGGTGTATAAAATCAGTTGTAGTAATTGCCCCGTTAATTATGTGGGGGAAACTTCGAAAAGAATTAAAACAGGGGTCCAGGAGCATAAACTTGCAATCAAAAGAGGGGAGCAGTACTCCCAAATTTTAACTCATATGGTGGAGTCTGGTCACAAGTTTGATTTCGATGGAGTGAGGGTAATTGCCACCGATGCTTCGAAGAGCAGCAGGTTGCTTAAAGAGGCTTGGCTCTCGGGCGAATGATCGGTCAACCGGCATGTGGACCTGCGCCCAGCACACTTAACGATGAGAGCGTGGGAAGCACGTACCCGATTACCATGGAGAAAGCGACTAGGTAACAAAAACTTGGCGCACTCACCGGAAAAAAACGGCATTGGAAAGAAGCAAGACCTATGGTCCGGAGCCCCCTCGGTTGAGAACTGGCATGCACGCTCGTCGCAGGCAAGGGAACCCATCAATCTCAACGCCCCGCCGCCCGATTTACTGAACAGCCCTCCGCACCAGGACCAGCATTTGGGAACAAGGACAGTACGCACGCTGCCCGGGGGATGGAATGGCTACCATCCCAGGGGCCGTACAAACCCCCCCACCCAGGACACGGCAGTGGAGACAGCAAGAAAGGGGGAGGTAACATCTTTGAGACCCCCACCATGCCACCGTACCTGTTTGGACTGGCGCAATGTAACCACACCCCCGAAGGATGCGCAAGGGGTTAACACCTGTAGCCGCTCCACCATAGGACCAGTAATGCGCTCCCAGGCAGCAGCGCAGCGAAGGTGTGAGGAGGAGAAAGCCACCAGCAAACTAGGAACGGCATCAGGCCCCGTAGAAAGAAAGGAGGTTGCCGATCGGATGGAGTATCGGAACGGGTGCCCGTGGAAACGCCCACCACCCCCACGATTGAACAACGGAACTCACGGACTGATCTGTGTGATGGGTTGGGGGTTGGTGGGAGGGACGGGAGGAAGATCCCCATCGGAGGTAGGAACGGCACGGGTATCAGGGAAATGGAAGGAAAGAACACAGTGGAGGTTGTGAGTGGATGCAGGATCCCTAGGACTGGTATTAGTGAAATGGAAGGTAAGAACACAGTGGAGGTTGTGAGTGGATGCAGGATCCCTAGGACTGGTATTAGTGAAATGGAAGGAAAGAACACAGTGGAGGTTGTGAGTGGATGCAGGATCCCTAGGACTGGACTTCACCGAAGGGAAAGTGGGGGTAATCATGATAAACATCAAAGGGGTGGAGATGGAATGGCCCCCAAGGATTGTGAAAGGGTGAATCAGCCCAAGGATGGGAGGCGCGTTCCAGCCTGGGAAAGCAGAGGACGCCCACCTGGGATATGGACACAAAAAAGGGGGGAGGAGGGTGGCAACACACATGTATGTAAAGGAGGTAAGGAAGAATTAACTCAGTTTGCAGATGAGGCCAGGATTGGCTGGCCAGGACCTGTCACGAGATCTAGGAGCCATGCGCAGACATGACTGTATTTATAAGCAAGCTCTCCCAGCATCCTGATTAGACCCTGACGATGATGGCAGTTTTAGGCCATCAAAAGCTTGGTTTTATTTATTAAAACTGTATTGTTTTATACTTCCTGGTGATCACTTTGTTGTCTTTTAATATATATATATATATATATATACATATACATATACATATACATATACATTACATATACATATACATATACATATACATATACATATACATATACATATACATATAC
>NW_015394675.1:2639-7733 GCF_001527695.2 Protobothrops mucrosquamatus
GAGCTTGGCTGTGTTCTGATTGGGTGGAGGTGTGTTCTGATTGGTTAAGGAGCCTGGCTGTGCTCTGATTGGATGGGGGGTTCGCTGTGCTCTGATTGGATGGGGGAGTGTTCTGTTTGGGTGGGGGCTTTGTTGTGCTCAGGTTAGTTTGAGTTGCAGGGGGATTTGAGATGGTGAGCTTCATTGCTGTTGTTTGGCTGGCGCCACAACCCACACTGGTCACCCTCCCGTACATTTGTAACGTCTCTGAGGCCACTGCAAGGATACTAGCACCTGACAATGTGAAGGTTGCTCACAGGCCTAACCGGACACTCCGTGCTGCAGCCATGCGCCCCAAGGACCCACTCCCCAACATGGAGAAGTCAGCAGTCGTTTACAGAATTGACTGTAGAGACTGCCCCAGTAACTATGTTGGGGAGACCTCGAAGAGGTGAGAACTAGGGTCCATGAACACAAGCTAGCAATAAAACGGGGTGAAAGTTATTCTCAAATATGGACGCACATGGCGGAGTCGGGCCATCGGTTCGACTTCGATAATGTGCGCATTCTAGCTAATGACAGCACGAAAGGGGGACGCCTGCTCAAAGAGGCCTGGCTCTCAGACAGGGATTCAATAAATCGACATGTGGATCTCTGTCCAGCGCACCTAGCGCTGAGAGCCTGGAACACAGGCAAAAAACCCCCACCCAACCAGAGATGTGACAATGGAGCATCGAGAACGCCCATAGAAACAGCAGAAGACACTGCGGGAGGAATGTCGTTACCACCCCAACTGCTCCAGGAGCACTTGGAAGAGGGAGCGTATACAGACGATACGGCGATGGAGGAGGGAGATCCCCGAATGCTTTCGATGGGGGCCGGAGATACTGGAGTGAGGAGTAATCATGACGATCTGGTCAAGATCGGGCCACATGGGGATGACAGGACGGAGGCAGACAAAGAGGAGGGACACCCCAGGAGGAAGATGACCACCCGCCTACACACGGGAGAGAGGAAGAACCCTCCAGGATGCTCCACGACCTATCCACCCCATCACGTGGCACCGCCGTGTTGGAGACAACGGGAAACATGGGGCAACCCTTTGGGGGTTGGTAACCAGGTTGGGGATGACAGACAGCAGAAAGAGAAGGTACAGCCTAGACAAGACAGCGTCGGTAGAGAGGATGAGTGTATAACGAAGGGGAGAGGAGACGAGGGGAGGAGAAGAAAGGAGAAAGAGGAGGAGGGGAGGGATACAGCTGGTGGCGTGGGAAGAAAAAGGGGGAGTGGAGGGATTGATAAGGAGGAAGAGGCCCCCAAACGGGCGATCACTCGCTCACGCACTAAAGCGCTAGCGAGGGTATGCCCGAGTTATGGAGGAGACGGACATAAAGGCCAAGGAGAGGAGAAGAGAGCTGGCAAGGAGAATGAAAGCAAAGGGAAGGAAGACCTGAGAGATAAGTTCAGCTGGGAAGGAGGAGGAGGAAGAAGAGGAAGGGGGAACGCGAAGACTGACAGGGAGGAGAGAGGCTCTGGAGGGGGAGCCACCCGCCCACATATGAAGGAGGGGAGGGACAGCCCGTCGGATCACCCCGCGCCGGTAACGACAACCCGATCACCCCACTCTGTAGCCCTGATAAACCTGAGCCAAAAAAGGGGAGATAGACAGGGGGGCAAGGGGAAGGAGAGGGGGACTAACAGGGAGAATGGAGGGAAGGTAGAGGAAAGTGTAAGAGATACGGGCAATAGAGAAAGGGGGAGAAGCCTGGAGATTGACAGGGAGGAAGAGAACTTCAGACGAATGGCCACTCCCTTGGGCACGAGGGAGGAGGAGAACAAGCCATCAAGCCATCCCGCACTAGCGAGGGCAACCCGGCCACCCCACCCCACACCCCCGATAAAGCCGGACCAGAAAGGAGGGGATAGGCATGGGAGCAAGGAGAGGGGGATTAGCAATAAGAATGAAGAGAAGAAGAAGGTGGAAGTTAGAGACACGGTCAGCAAAAAAAGGGGGGGAGATATGAGAGCCGGCAGGGCAGCAGAGGATCCTAGACGAATAGTTACTCGCTCATGGGCGAGGGAAGAAGAAAACAGGCTGCCAAACCACCCCGCGCCAGGGAGGGCAACCCGATTACCCCATTTAGTAACCCCAACACACCGGGACCATGGGGGAGATAGATACGAGGACAAAGAGAAAGGAACCAGAGAAGGAAATGGAAAGAGGAGAGAAGATGTGGGGAGCGTAGGGGGTGGGAGAAGCAGGGGAAGTGCGAAAGTAGGCAAGGAGACAGGGAAAGTAGTAAAAGCGACCATGCATAAGAAGGGGGTGAAGGATGAACCACCGGGCCGATTCACGGCAACGGGAATATCCCAACCACTCCACCCCAGCCGCCCCAGCCGCCCAGATACGAAAGAGGAAGAAAGGAAGACACCGAGCCGCCCCTCAGTACTGGTGGCGACCCGGCCACCCCACCCCGCGACTCCAGCACGCCCGAGTCAGTTGGAAGTGGGGCACCCCTTCCTGGGAACCAATGGCGGTATTAAGAACAGCAGGCAGGGAAATGGGAAAATACGATCCAGATACGATGGCACCAGCAAGAGAGACGAACAAGAGGGGGGGAGAGGAAGAGACTCAGTAAGGTGAACGAAGGGAAAGAGGAGACAAAGAAGAAAGGCGAACCTAGTCGAGTTAGATGGGACGAACGGGAGAACGATAAAAGTGGGGTGTGGAGAGACATAGGGAACTCGGGACACACGACCACAGGAAGAGGAGGGGGAGCGGCTTGTAGGAACGACAGTGAGGCAACCAAAGTCAGCGGGGGCCCGGGAAAGAGAGTGGGTACCCCGAACCAGGCAGATCTGACCAATGGAAGGAATAAGAACGTAAGATCACAGGGGCAAGGAGAACAGGGGATAAGATCGAGGATAAGAGAAAAAGGGGGGAATGCCCCAGTTATTCCCAAGCCGCGAGCAAATGAACCGGATGAAGGCAACCGCGTGAATGAGCCTTGCAGGATAGGAACAGCTAACAGAAGAAAAGTCATCGCCGGAGCACAGCTGTTGCAACTAGGACCGGTAACCAGGTCCAAAAGCCGTGTGCAGACTGTGTTCGACCTATAAAGACACTCCCACAGACTGGCTGATCAAGCCCTGATGATGTCAGCAGAACGCTGACGAAAGCTCGGCATTTGTATAGCGGCATTAAACTCATATAGTTTAATGATTTTACCCTGGTGTTTAAAATTCTAAAAATTTTAAAAACTGGAGCTTGACTCCTGGGTAAATTCATGTCTGGAGAATCACAAACCGTGAGACCACCAGGAGATAAAAACTATAACAAGTTTTATTTACAATTAAAACACCTAGCTCAATATATATATATATTGAGTTTGGTGCACTCTGTCGGCCCAAATATATATTATATATATATATATATAATGAATTTAGTATATTTCTGCAATACAGGTGAAATGTTTCCCTTTTCTTTGGAATGCAAGTAATGTGAAGCATGCAATAAATTCACATCTATAAAATAACAAATGATGCAAATAACTAAGCCAATAACAGATTGTACTGCATAAACAAAACCTCCTGTTGAGGACACATAAGAACAATTTCCAGAAATAAAAACTTTTAAAATTTAAGATATCCAAACTGAACCTTTGCTTCTTCAATGACTGAATAAATTAACATAATTGTTTTATTTTCTTCAGTGGAAGAATAAGTAAAGAAGTAAAGAAGGATAAGCTTAAAAGTAAGTAAGCTTAAAAAAGAAATAAAGTACACCTGACAGCATCAGAATAGTTAATGTAATGGTATTTCCAATAGTTGTCTGTTGCCATGAAAAAGCAAGATAAACGTGAAGAGTAAGAAAGAAGATTGATTATTTCAAATTATGGATCAGAGGATGGTTGCTAGGAGTACTGTGAAGTTCAGAAAGAACCTATCAATCAGTGTTGGACTAAATAAAATTTCATTGTTCCAAAGGCAAAGATCAGCAAGAAGTAAATCCCATATTTAGGGCATATGATGCAAGCAAAAGATTAATTAAAAAACATGATTATACTTGGCAAGGGAAAAGAAAGGGGAAACAGTGGATAAAGTAAATGGACAGGATCCAGGAGTTTATGTTTTCAGTCCTTCAGATTTGCAAGATTCTGTTAATGTAGCCTTACAATACAGTAAAATTAGCTTATCTGGTTGTATTTCCTGTATGATTTACCTGGGAGGGCTGATATTAATCTTAAAAGTCTGAAAATACAAATCTACCCATTTCTTTTTACAGCCTGATCAATTAGGATGGTCCTTCTTAAGTTTTTTTTTCTGTGACCATTAAGAAACTTCAGGCTTCTTCCTCTTGTCAGTTTTTTTCTTTAGACTACATCTCTTCCTTTTGTCCCTCAAGGTCATTCTCACATATCATTATAGCTGTTTCCCTTGACCTTATTCTTCAACCTCTCATCTGCCTTTCTTTAGAACAGCCTTTATTATGCTCAACAGTCACTATGCTTTGCTTCTGTGGCTTACTCACAAGCAGGCTTCACCAAGGTAACTTCTAAAACACAATCTCATCTATAGAACAAAGGCTGCAACTTGAATACCAATCTTTGTACCTTGAATAGAAAGATAAGAGCATGAGAGGATGAAATGCTGAACCACAAAGAACATAAGTCAAGAATTTAGCACAAAGTCCTGGCTAAAAACATTTATCTGGACTTCTCTTTTTCCAGGAATTCCACATTTTAATCAGAGGCATGAGAACAGTAGCACTCTTATGCTTTTCTTAGTTTTCCCCTTGAGTTCTGCATCTGTATTAAAATTCCCAAACCATTGGTGTCTCTTCTAATCCTTGAATATTCAGGTATTAGCCTTGGCTGAAATAAAAAGCTAGTGAAGTGTGGTATGAACAAAAACACAAGAGAACATTGCACAGTCCCTCTGATTAGGCTGTGTAACCAGAAATAAATAGCTGATCAGTTGCAGAAACATTTTTATCCAGAACCATGACAAACTATCCAGGCAATCATTGTTTTTGAGAAAAAAAATATTTTTTTGTCAGTAAGAACAGATTCTAAGATGCTCAGGTCAGTTATGAAACAGCCCAGGGCTTGAGTA
>NW_015394675.1:9208-11690 GCF_001527695.2 Protobothrops mucrosquamatus
AATCTATAGAACTCAGGCAGAGCTGGGCACAAAGTGATGATGATATTATCCATACCAATAAAGGAGAATATTTGCAGCTCAGGGCTGAAATGAGGGGTCCTTCGTGCTCTCTGATCTTGATTTTTTTCTTGCAAACATTTTATTACCCAAACTAGGCAACATCATCAGTGCTACTCCTGATCAGACTATCAACAATGATCTTACCTAGTTTGGATAATGAAACTTCTGCAAGGAAACAACCAAGCTCAGAGATAACACCAAGGATGTTATCTATTCAATCGTGTCTGACTTGGTGATTCTATGGGCCAAGTATCTCCTCATCTTCCAATCTTGCACTACTTCTTTGAGTTGTTCTATGCTCTGACTGGTTTCAGCCATGTTCTTTGGTGGCCTGGTTTCCTTTTACTGCTAAGTCTTCCAAACACAAGTATGAAGTACTTTTTGAAAATGTTCACCAAATGGTGGCCAGAGTGATTAAGTAAATACATTTTGAAAAGAAAACCAAGCATAATTTTCCCTCCCCTTAGTAGTAACAGTCACAACAGTAGTAAAGAAGGCCAGTGGGAGAAGTTCCCTAATAACACTGTCACATTTAACAGAAGTCACAGAGCCTAACGAAATGATGGCACACTGAAAGAAAGTCTTTCACATGTGCCCTTTGGCCATCTTATAATTAAATAAATGCAAGAAGACCAGACTCCAGTCATGAAGATTTCTCTAAAATACTCTTTTTTCTTTGAAAAAATATCAAAGTATATTTCCTTTCATTAAACTGAATTATTTCCAGAAGTATTCTCATGTATTTTGCACACATTATATGGGTGGATGCATTTATGGAAAAAAATGATAATGCTGGGTAAGGTAAATGAAAGGGGAAGAAGATGCCAGCATCTTTTATCAGGATAAAATACAGGAAGCTACAGGAATGCACTTGCAAGAATTGGGTAATGCACCAAGAAACAGGGCAGCTCAGAGAGCTTTTCTCCATGGAGTGATCTGGAGTGGCTATGATTCAGTGGAACATAATAACAGCATGTGTTATGACAATGAGAACCAGTAAATAAAATGCAATGGGGTTTTTTTCTGCCCAGCCTAAGTTTCAACTATTTTGGCTTTTGAAACTTCACAGTAGACAGGGCTGGGTAATGGAATTTACCAATATAATCATTCTATTTTTTTTTCTTTTAATTTCAGAGAAACCATTGGAATATAACTGATATTAACATCAAAGATGTGGCCAGTACAGGTAATCCTCGAGGAGCAAACCTTCCACCCTGGAATTAAAGCACCTCCAGATTGGTGTCCAAAGTGGAGTGGGAGGGGATTTACAAGGCTCCCAGCTTGTAGCCTAGAAAAATAAATTGCTGATGCTAATGAGCATTTCCTTGCAAGGCTCTCCAGCAGGAGCCCAAATGGGGCAGGGAATTTTACATTGCTACTTACTTTCAGCCTGGAAAAAAAACATTGCTGCCACTGATCAGGTCTTCCTTGCAAGGCTCTCAGGAAGGCGCCCAAAGTGGGGTGGGGGGATTTATCTTGGCAAAATACTGTACTTACAAACACAATAGTTTGCAAAGTACAGTACTTAAAAAGAAGCAGAACAGTTTTCAAAGTGTTTACAAATGAACAGTACTATACAGTAACCTAAAAGAATATTTTAAAATGTTTACATAGAACTCCAATCATCTCCTCCACACAGCAGAATGAGAAACAAAATTGGTGCTGACTGCAAAATCCCTGGATCTTGTTTAGCCATGTGACCAAGGGAAAAAAACCACTGACCATATGGGCCTCTGGAAATTGCCTGTCTTAACCCCGAATGACAAAGAGAAGTCACAGGGTTAAAAATGGCCGCGGCTGCAGGAATGACGGAATTCAGATCACATGACTGCAGAGACTTCTTCTTGCTCACGAAGTGTAAGTACACTTTGGGGTAAATTCATACCTGTGAATGTTTTCTAAATGGACATTCATACCTGGGTGGTTATTTGTAAGTATTTCATTCCACCTTGAATAAAAATATTTTTACTTGTTTTTATTATTGTTATGGATGGTATGAAGAGCCAGTTAGCAAGGTAGGCAACTGAACAAATCACTCAGCGTCTGTCTCCAGGTAATGTCAGTCAGAGCAACAGTGAAGGATTTGTTCAGCAATAACAGTTTAGCATCTAGGTGAAATCAGATGACCCAGATACCTTTTATTCATTGCATTGGCCTGTTGAAAGTCTCTGAACACTTTAACAACAGAATAATCAGAGAAGCCATCGAGATAGAAAAACGCAGACACAGCATGAATAAACGAGATGATACCTCCCGCCTACCAGCCATTTGGAAACCCGCCCTTATTGGCAAACGAGTCCCTAACACAAAGAATGACACCAGACCCACACTCACGAAAACCACACAGGAGGTCACCACCACACATCCACGCAAAAAGCAAACCCAAACCCACACAGATGATGAGGCACGACCACAAACTAGA
>NW_015394676.1:0-11689 GCF_001527695.2 Protobothrops mucrosquamatus
GGGGAGGGGGTGAATCCGGTTGATCATGAGCTGGTATTAAGGTTTACCTCGTGACAGAGAGAGCAGCGAAGTGTCAATATTTCTCTGCTCTTATTGCATCTGCAGAGATGACCCAGACCTTCCTGGGGAGGGCTGGCCAGAGGTCTACCTTCAGGGCCCTGCTGAGGAATTTTCGGTGTGCTGCCAGATAAAATTGCTCTGATCCCTTCTCAGTTGGGTACCAAGTGAGGTGCAGATGTGTTGGAGATGCCCGGGGAACAGTTTGATCCTGTTTTAAGCAGAGGCTCCTGCAAATTAGACCAGCGCCCCTTCTGGCTGGTCAAGGCTACCCGGGAAGTGACACCTGGTGGGTCCTAGTGACGAGAGGCTGTTCTTGGCACCATTTGGCGCACTCTCTCCTTTAGAAGCGTCACTGGACCCTTCTGGAAAATTTTCATCCAGGAGAGGAGGTTGTGCTGCAACTTGAGGACCGAAGATGAAATGGACTGAGCCCCTTTTAGAGTTTATGCACAGGAGACAAATTCCTTGTGTGTCCAACCACACTTGGCCAATAAAGAATTCTACAGTATTCTATATTCTATTCTATTCCATTCTATTCTATATTCTATTCTATTTTATATTCTATTCTATATTGTATTGTATTGTACTGTATTCCATCATTGTATTGTATTGTATTCTAATTCTAATAACTTTAATAATTCTAATAATTCTAATTCTAATTCTATTCTATATTCTATTCTATATTCTATTCTATACTAGCTGTACCCGGCCATGCGTTGCTGTGGCTCAGTCTGGTTAAATGGAAAAGAAAGAAAAGAGAAAGCGCACGTTTGTAATGTTACCTGTCACAGGTGTGACATCTAATAATAGTAGGTATATAAAAACATGCGCATATCCAAATGCAACATTGTGTCAAAATTTCAAAGCAATCGGTGAAGAACTTTCGGAGATTTAAGATTTTGAACAAACGAACATTTACATTTTTATTTATATAGATTGTATTGTATTGTATTCTATTCCATCATTGTATTGTATTGTATTCTAATTCTAATAATTAATTCTTATTCTATTCTATTCTATTCTTATTCTATTCTATTCTATTCTGGAGGTAGGGCATCCATCACCTTGAAGCTGGTCCCAATCGGAGTTGATACAGTAGGTAATGAGAGGTCCCACCATGCAGCCTGCCTTGAGGGGTGTCGCAGGGCTTGGTTCTCTCTCTCTGCTGCTGGATGAGACCATCCATCCACGTGGGGTGAGCTACCGTGAGCAGGTGGGTAGCACCCAGGCAGACACCTCCACCTCAGGGAAAGTAAGTGCTGCTGTGGATGCTCCCTTGCTGTGTTTGGAGGCGGGGGGGGGGGTGGTTGGATGGGGCACAATAGGCTTCAGCTGAAGTGGCTGTGAGCAGGAGGAGTCTGTTGTGTATCTGCCCTCTTTGGTCCTGGGCCAGGTTGCCCTGCCTGAGACAGACCTGATGCATAATCTGGGGGGGGGGGGTGGCAGTGCTCCGCCTGGCCAAGGATCAGATGGCTGTGGTGGCTGGGAGGGCCCTTGCTCAATTTCACGATGTGTATCAATCACCCCCTAGTTTGAGAGTCCCTTCTTTCAGCTACTCATGCCCTGGTCATTCCCCCATATTGACTACTGCAAATAGGCTCTAGTGGGGCTATCCTTGAAAAGTGTCCAGAAGCTGCAACTGGCACAGAATGCAGTGGCACAAGCAGTTTTGGGTGCCCTGAGGGTCAGACATATAGCACCCCTGCCAAATAACTGAATTGGGGGCCAACTTACTTCCGGGTCCAAATCAAGGTGTTATCACTTTTAAAGCCCTTCATTGACCTTGCACCAGGTTATCTGAGGAACCATCCCTTTTTCACCAGCCTACACAACTCAGGCAGGCAGGGAGGGTGTGAGTCTCCTCTCCCTCCTCCGGATGAGCACAACTTCGACAGGGGGTTTGTTCCAAGGCACCTCAAAACTCTGCTGGCCTTTCTCAATGTCATCTCATAGCCACCCCACCCCCCGCGTGCACTTATGGGCGATCCCAGGTTCTCTGGCCCAATTGTTCCAAGCCATGAACTGCGCACCTTGTATGCGTATCCTGAATGCTTGCCTGGCCTTTTGCCCTGTGGAAGGACATCCTCCAAGGTGCCCATGCAGGCTGCTCTCTCATTCGGCCTTCCTGGGCAGGGCCAGACCCGTCCATGTTGTGCCTTCTACACCCCGACAAGCAGTCTCCCACTCCACTCGTCTGAGAACAGTGGCGTAGATCCCTGGGGGAGCCCCTCAGCTACGGCTCTGCCCTTGGAGGCCCAGCCATTCACACAGAATGGGGGCACTTGCCAGTGGTACACGTGGGGCTGCTTTTGCCAGGCCTCCTTCATATGTTATGGATCTGCAGCAGCTGAAGGTCAAGAAGGGACCGGTAACCAAAGTTGGACCCTTTTTCTGAGTTCCCACAGGGAACTAAAACCAAATCATACAAAGGTGCTTTTGCTCACCATGCCAAGCTGTGTAAAAATGGACCTGGTTAGTGCTGTGTTAGTCTAGCCCAGGGCTAGGCAACCTTGGCTCTTTTATGACTTGTGGACTTCAACTCCCAGAATTCCTGAGCCAGCATGGCTCAGCTTAGAAACCTCTCCCTTTTCCCTCAGCATGGCTGGCTCAGGAATTCTGGGAGTTGAAGTCCACGAGTCATAAAAGAGCCAAGGTTGCCTACCCCTGGTCTAGCCGTTAAGTCTTTCACAAACCCACTTCATCCTCTTGTGTGCGCCCCCCCCCCACGCTGTGAGGCAAACCCGAAGTACCTGAGGAAGACCTGCTGGCTACAGCCTGGAGCACAACTCAGCTGGGTGGGCAGCCTGGGCGAGACCCCCTCAGCCCAGGACTGCAAGGGAGCGTTCTGCCTTGCGCAACTGGCCCCAAGGAAGGTGCCTGATGCTCTCCAGGTGGCACGGAAGGCCCGATGCTGGGAGAGGGACAAAGACTCCTGAAGACAGGACAAGAAGCAACGGGTGGAAACTAATCAAGGAGAGAAGCAACCTAGAACTAAGGAGAAACTTCCTGACAGTTACAACAATTAACCAATGGAACAACCTGCCTCCAGAAGCGGCGAATGCTCCAACACTGGAAGTTTTTAAAAAGAGACTGGACAGCCATTGGTCTGAAATGGTATAGGGTTTCCTGCCTGAGCAGAGAGTTGGACCAGATGACCTCCAAGGTCCCTTCCAACTTTATTATTATTATTATTACTACTACTACTACTACTACTACTACTACTACTACTACTACTACTACTACTACTACTACTACTACTACTGTTGTTGTTGTTGTTGTTGTTGTTGTTGTTGTTATTATTATTATTATTATTATTATTATTATTATTATTATTATGTCTGTGGACACTCCCAGTGGCGATGGGGACACCTAGGGAAAAGGCTGGGGACGAATGATCCTGGAGGCGGCCCACCAAGTGAGAAACGAGGGGCTGGGCTTTCTCTCCCGGGGGGCAGCTGGGGAAGACACAGGCCACTTCGGAGAGTGTGGCGAGGAGGGGCTCTGATCCTGAGCCATTTATTGTTGCACTGTACAAGAATATGACACAAAGCAGGACTCGAACAAACCTTCCAGGGTCCTTCCGCTTCAGCCCAGGGTCCCGCTCTGGGTTCGGCCAACCCCTGCCCTTGCCTCATGCTAGCTAGGGTGGGGGAACCCCCAGAGAAGCAGGGCAGGTGCCTAGGATGGGGGCAGAGAGTCTGGGCAGCATTTCGTGCTGGGGCCCGCAGTGGCCCTTCTTCTGCGCGTGGGGATGGTCGGTGAAGGGAAGCCCCGGTTGGAGGAGCCCTGGCAGGGCAAAGCCCCTGTTGCTCAGCAGCCCTGGTTTTCCTGCTTCCCCCCCCCGCCCCCCACCCTGTCCAGACTATCCCCTGCTGGATCTTGGCATCTTCATGCTGCTGGCAAAGCGCCCCAAAGCCTCAGACCTCACATTTCATCGGTGCGATGGGGCTGGAGGATGACACTGGTGGTACCATCTGCCCAGCCAGGCTGCTGGTCGACGGAGGTGGGCGCGAGTGCCCCCTCCTTCCCTGGAGGAGGGTGCTTGGGGGCCAGGAGGAGCCCCTCCAAGGCAGGAGAAGGCGAGTCCAAGGAGGAGCTGCCGTTGCTGGCAGAGGGGGGCCCGGCCCCCGGGGCGCTCCGTGGGCCCCCCCGAGACCCGTTGAGGCTCTCTGAAGCCGCAAAGCCTTCGGAGGACACAGCTTTCTCTGACAAAATCAGCCCGGGGGACCCAGGAGAGGGAAGGGTTTTCGTCTCTTCTGCTGACTGGGGGGCGCCTGCCAACGTCCGGGAAGCCTCGCTTGGGAACTCCCGCAGCTTTCGGGACAACACTGGAAGAAGAAAAGGGGGCAGTTACAGCAGTGGAGGGGAGCAGGGTTGCCCTCCTCGGGGTCCCTGGTGGCTTCCCCTTTTCCTGCCTCCTCCTCTTCCTACTACTACTACTACTACCTTGAAATGAACTGCCCAACAACTTTGTGCTTTTTAGAAGGATGGCATCTCCTGTTTGCCCCTTTCCACTGCCCCCCTTTGGAAGATGTTATTGGAAGTGACCCCAAACCACTCCTGTCCCTCTGGGGAGGCCATCCAGCCCTTGGCCACAGAAAAAATAAATCCTGCAAAGATGTCTGCCGAGGACTAACGACTCTCGGAGGCCGCTTGGCTTAAATCAGACCCTTCCTCTTTATGTCCAGTGGAGGAAGTCAACAAAGCATCCTCTTTTTGTCACCCATACGCCAAACTGCTCCAACTGGCAAACCTCCGTTCTGCGTCAACTGAAACCGGCCGGGTAGCCCAAGTGCCCATCTCCAGCCACGGGAGGGCAAAGGCCATGGAGTGGGGGCTGTAGCCCCCAGGAGTTTGCTCAGTCTTTGCAGGAGCTGCTGCTGAAAGCACAAGGCTGTCTGTGTGTGCGAGTGGGTGGGTGGGGGCTCCACCCTGACTGGGCTTAGAGATTGTAGGGGTCAACTCAGCCCCAGAGACTCACCTCCATGTTGCCCCAGCGGTTGCTTCTGGCCACCCAGAGGATAGAGGCTGGGCAGGAGGACCAGGCAGAAGGAGAAGAGCAGCACCTGAGCAGAGAACCGTTGAAAGTAATCAGACTGCAGCTTGCATGGCTGAAACGTGCCCCTTCCTTGCAGCTCCCATTTTTGGCCCACTGAAGGGGAGCAGGGGAGAGCTGGCCAGAGGGCTAGAGACATGGAAACTCACCATGACGCAGGTGCTGGCCGCAGCCGTCTTGGTGGACGAGTGCTGGACGAGCACTTGCAGCTTCCTCAACTGCTCAAGCAGGGACCTGCAACGTAGGATTGACGGACCCTCAGCTGCACCACTGTGGTCTCTCGCTGCAGCAGGGAGCCCCCTTGAACCAGGCTCCTACAGACTCAACTGAGGGCTGCACCCCTATCGAGTGGGGCGGCTACGGCCAGCCCCAATTGGCTTGCAGAACCCTTAAGAGGAGAGCAGCCTCCCCTGCCCCCCCCCCAATCCAACTCACGTGTTTTGCTTCTGCAGCAGCTGCACCTTCTTCTGGAGCTCACTGTTCTGGGCTGTGCAGGCCAGCACCCTGCAGAGAGATGGGTCAGCGAGGAAGCCCAGACAGGGTAGCCCCCTTGGCGAGGAGAGGGGAGAGGAAGCAAGGAACGCCCTGCTGCCTCCTGCAGAAGGGTGTGTGTGTGCTCCCAGACCCCTTTCTCCACCCCTCTGCTCCCCAAGGCTCCCCACCTGGTCTCCAGGTTGTCCATGTAGACCTTCTTCCTACGGCGGCTGTCCTGGGCTGACTGCTTGTTGCGAATCTTCCTCCGGACCCGCTTCAGGACCCTCTCCTCTGCCTGGCAGCACACGTATCGAGGGATGGTGGTTAGCCAAGGGCCCCCTTCCCCTCCCCTGGGCAACCCCTGCCTTTCAGTCTGCCTGCCTGCCAAGGCTTTGTCCAGCCCTTAGTCCTGGCCCCTCCTCCACCGCCTGGGGGGGCACTGGGCTGGCCACGCCGCAGGGCAAGGCCCAGTGCCCCCCCCAGGCGTGGAGGAGGGGCCAGGGCTAAGGGCTCCTCCTTCCCCTCCTGGAGCCAAGGTGGGGGCAGGGCTTTCCCTGTTGGGCAGCACGCATTCATTCTCCTCCCTGCCTTTGGCTGTCCCGCAGGCCAGGTGAGGAAGGCCCACCTTGGTTAGGGGCAGGTGGGAGGGAATCGAGACACCCTCCTTCTCCAGGAGCTGCTTCTCTTCATCCGTCAGGACCAGTGGTGGGAAGTCCAACTGGAAATACAGGAAAGGTGGTGGCTGATCAGGGCCACGGCCTGGGAAGCACCAAGGATGAGGGGCTCCAGAAGAGCGGCCTGGCCAGGCTGCTTACCTGCATGCCTGCTCCTACCAGGGGCTCCGCTGTGAATGCTGCAGTGGGAAGACTGAGGCCCTCGGCGGTCTCCATATCTGCCCACATCTCTGGAAGAGGAGAGAGAGGACTGTCAACCCGTATGTTACTTTGCTCACCAGTGAAATGTGCCTTGTTGGATGGGCCCAATGCTCAAGCCTGTCAAGATTCTTCTGAATCTTGAGTCTATCATCTAAAGCAGGGGTAGTCAACCTTGGCTCTTTTATGACTCGTGGACTTCAACTCCCAGAATTCCTGAGCCAGCTAAGCTGGCTCAGGAATTCTGGGAATTGAAGTCCACGAGTCATAAAAGAGCCAAGGTTGACTACCCCTGATCTAAAGTATCAGCAATTCCCCCCCAGCTTGATGTCATCTGAAAATTTGACGAGTTCCCTTTCTATTCCCTCATTCAAATGATTGATGAAGATGTTGAAGAGTCCTGGGCCTAAAACAGAGCCTTGAGGTACCACCCCCCCTGCACACTTCCCTCCATGTAGAGGCAAGTTCCATTGAGGACTTCCACGTTGAGTGCGGTTGGTCAGCCAGTTCCGAATCCATCTGGTGGTGATGCTGTCCATCCCACAATTTTCTCTCTTACCAAGAAGCAGGTTGTGGTCTATTTTATCAAATGCCTTACTCTTGCAAGTGGGAAACTGTTTCTCCCCTCCCTGCCAGAGAACCAGGGCGGGAGAGGGCTCTTCCGGGTTGCTGCGGGCCGTTTCTCCCTCCTACCTGGGAGGTTTCCCTCCCAGCCATTTCACCATCCCCTGCGCCACGCGCAAAAACGCCGCAGGCTGGGCCGTAAGTTGGCTGAAAAGACCAGCCCAGCTTCGCTCTCAGCCCACGGCAGCCCACGGCAGCTTCGCTCTCAGCCCAGCTTCGCTCTCAGCCCCGACCCGTTGCCCAGCTCAGCCCGGGCCCTCGGGAAGCCTCCGCCAGCCCCGCTCACCCAGATCTATGGCCACGTCACCCTCGCCCGCCGCCCAGGAAGGCGCGGCGGCATTCAGGTGTAAGGAGTAGTTGTGCTCCGACTCCACGCGTTCCGAGTCGGGGAGGCTGCTGGCGGGAGACGGGCTCCGGTCCTCGGCGAGGCTGCTCTGGCCGGAGGGCTCGGCGGAGCTGTCCGAATCCTCCCCGAAGGGGCTCCAGAGGCACCGCAGCAGCTCCTCCAGCTCGTCCTCCTGCCTGCCCGGGACCTGCGGGGCGAGAGGAGGCAGGAGCAACCAGGGCCAGCCGAGGGCACCGCCCGCTTGCCCCTGCCCGGCCCGCCGCCCACCTGCGGCTGCGGGAAGCCCCACGGCTCCGGTTCCGGCTCGCTCCCCAGGAAAAGCTCCTCCTGCAGGAGGAAGTCCAGCAGGTCCTGCTCGGCCATGGCCGCCGCCGCCGCCACTCCGGGCACAGCGTCCACTCCAACCACTTGCGGACCGACCCCGGGCGGGATCCGCGGAAGTGAAACCGGCTCCCGCTCTGTCGCACCTGCTCCGCTGCTGCGGCGGCTGGCCCGGACGAGTCCGCCCCTTCCAACACAGCAGAGATGACGTCACCCACCAGGAAGTGTCTCGCTGCCTGTCCGTCTTCCTCTTGTCCCGCCTCTCCCGCGGCCGCTCACTGGCTGGCGCGAGCGTCACTCGCGCCTGGGAAAAATCCCGCGGCTTCTGACGTCATGGGGCTCGGGCGTCGGGTTCTCCCTCGGGCTCTTCCGGTTGCTCTGCGGATTCGTGGCGGGACCGGCGCCGGGCTGAATGCCCAGGGCGGCGGGGATCTAGGAGATCCTCTAGTCCAGCCCGCTGCCCCGCGCAGGAATTGCAGAATGGCAGCCCGATCTTGGCTTGTTTCCCCGCCCCCTCCCGCTGGACCCCTGCCTGACCTCAAGAGGGAGTTATCGCAGTCAGGAAATCCTCCTTATTTTTAATGACTGTTTTTGTTTTTTTAGAATAGAATATAATTCTTTATTGGCCAAGTGTGATTGGACACACAAGGGATTTGTCTCCGGTGCAGAAGTTCTCAGTGTACATGCAAGCAAGAAGTGATAAATCATGATAGCAATAGCACGTAAGACTTATATACCGCTTCACAGTGCTTTACAGCCCCTCTCTAAGCGGTTTACAGAGTCAGCTTCTTGCCCCCAGCAATCTGGGTCCTCATTTTACTGACCGTGGTAGGATGGAGTTAACGTTGAGTCTGTCTAGATCAAATTCCTGGAGTGAGCAGTGAGTTAGCCTGCAGTACTGCATTTTAACCACAGCTCTGTCATAATAATCAAAAACAATCATCATAAATCATAAGATACAACACTCAGTGATAGTCATAGGATACTAAATAAGCAATCAACATGAATCATAATAGGATACTGAATAGAAACAATCAGTGTTTCCATTGCTTATGAACTGCCTAGGATAGAGATTCTCAGTCATAACCGCCTTCAGAGGTGGGGACTTCCAGAAGTCTCCAGCAGACCTGTTATATTTTTTAATACTGGTGGCTATGTAAATATTATTATTATTGTTGTTGTTGTTGTTTTGTTGTTGTTATTCTTGTTATTATTCTTATTCTTATTAGTAGTAGTAGTAGTAGTAGTAGTGTTAGTAGTATGGTTGGTCCCAGACAGCCAAATGTTTAAACTAGCTTTGGCATTCTTGTCCACTACTGAGCCCTTCCCAAGGATCTGGGATAGAAAGATGTTGTTTGATGGTGTTAAAAGTATTATTACTATAAATGAGAGGCAAACATTCATTTGGAAAATGAAAGCTTAATGCGGGATGGGGTCCCTTGCTTGGCAATGGTTCCTTTGAAAAAGACCCGGATAGTTCTTGGATTAGCAGGACAATCGGGCCCAGAATTTCTGTTACTAAGCAATGCAATCCTTAAGTGTGATGTCCATATTGCCATCTTAACTCAAGAGACCTTGCAAGTCATTCAGAGGACCTCATGTGACCAGAGACCTAAGCAAGCATGCTGCTAGGCAGGTGGGTGAATGCCACAGGCAGGTGCCATTATAGAGCATGAGTGGGTGAGTGGTGGGTGGCTGTGTTCTGTAGTGGGGCTGCTTGGGAGAAAAAGGGACGGGAGCAACTTATGGGAGCAACTTGGAGGCTCCTTGCTGGCTTCCTCATTGACTTTGTGGGAAACCAGCAGGAAGGTTGCAAATGGTGATCACCTGACTGTGGCTTCCTGGATCGTGTGACAATGATGACATTGCAACAGCTGTAATACCGAGGACCAATTACAAGTGCCCCTCACTCAGCTCCATTGTAACTTCACATATTAATCAGTTATTTTAGGCTGCGTCAACAGAAATACTTCATTAATTGCAGCAAGCAATGCATCTTCATTTTGTTGGTCAGACCCCACCTCCAGACCCCTGTGTTCAGTTGTGGCAACAGCATTTAAGAGAAGTGGGAGTCAGTTCAAAGAAGGGCAACGAGGCTGAACCAAGGAATAGAAACCAGCGACTATGCAGAAGAATGGAAGGGAGCGCAGGATCTGATGGCTTCCAGAGACCCAAAGGGAAAGAAGGCCAAAAGGCTTCCCTTTTCTCATTCTGGTGTGCCAGATGCAGCTCAGTGGATTTAAAAACAGATTCCAACTGATCCACTGCTTGGGAGTAATGATGAAAGAGGGTGAGCTCTCATTTTATGCTTTTGAGCATCCAAGAAAAAAAATCTTTTTAATAATAATAATAATAATAATAATAATAATAATAATAATAATAATAATAATAATAATAATAATAATAATAATAATAATAATAAAGTTGGAAGGGACTTTGGAGGTCATCTAGTCCAACCCCCTGCTCAGGTAGGAAACCCTATACCATTTTAGACCAATGGCTGTCCAGTCTCTTCTTAAAAACTTCCAGTGTTGGAGCATTCACCGCTTCTGGAGGCAGGTTGTTCCACTGGTTAATTGTTCTGTCAGGAAGTCCTCGACTTGAGACCATTATTGGGACTGGAATCTCAGTCATTGAGTGAAACACTTGTTCAGCAATACATCTCATGACTGCTTAGCTCAACAACTGCCATCCTGGCATTCCAGGTTACAGTCGTTATCTCATGGGTTGTTAAGCAAAGTCCCAGATAAGGAGGAACTCCAAGCTGAAAATCCTCCTTGGATTTTTGGCAGAAGGATTTTCAGCCCCCGAGTAGAGAGACACTCAAGCCCGGATTGTGCCAGGTCTCTTGAGTCCTTACCCGCCACCACCCAAGGCACTCCACACTCCTTATCTAGGAGCAGAAAATCTTCCCTGAAATCCAGCCCAATAGAGAGACACGTGCGGCCTGCATTGGGCCTCCCTTACCTGCCTATGGCACCCCATGCTCTTAACTGCACTGCCTATCAGCTCTGGGGCTGAAAATCTTGCTTGGATTTTGGCTCCCTCTGTCTCTGGGGACTGTCTGAAAGAGCTGCAGGAATGGTGATGAAATCCTTCAGCAGACAACTCTTTCAGCCAGTGGCCAGAGAAGAGACAATAGCAGCTTGCAAACTTCCCTGCTGGCTTCCTCCTCACATGATCATGGGGCACTTAGTATCTGGTCCTAAAAGTAAACAGGTTACCAAGCATCCAGACTGCAATCAAGTGATTGTTTGTGTATGTGTGTACACCCCATTTTGCGATACTCCGAAGTGCTTTGCAGGTAATAAAGCATTCTTTCTGAGGCTATTGTTATTTCAAACTGTTGTTAAGCAAATGGCCATGATCATCTGCACCTTTCTGTGCTTTCAGAAACAATGTAAAAGCACATGTATAGTATTGAGACTTCTGAAAATTCACTAATAAAACCTGATACGTTTGCAAAGTCCTCCAACTCTATCCTAATATATTTTATAGAATGCCCTAAATTTGAAAGAGTTAGGAACATATCATCAGCAAGTAGATAACTTCATTCGCCTACTTTTATCTCTTTTAATTTCCGTGTGGTCATGCAATGCTATTGTTAATGTTTCTATAACAAAATCAGATAGCAAAGGTGATAGCACTTACCAATAGCACTTAGATTTATATACAGCTTCACAGTGCTTTATAGCCCTAAGTGATTTAGAGTCAGCATTTTGCCCTCTCCAACAATTTGGGTCCTCCTTTTACTGATCTTGGAAGGATGGAAGGCTAAGTCAACCTTGAGCCAGTCAGGATTGAACTCCTGGCAGTGGGCAGAGTTTGTCTGCACTACTGCATTCTAACCACTGCGCCACCACGGCTCATGATAAAGGTCAACCTTGATTTGTCCCGCTTGAAAGTGAAAATGATTCCTGAATGTTCCTTCATGCA